>NW_025999977.1:18512762-18570426 GCF_001458135.2 Marmota marmota marmota | reverse complement strand
ACTGTTATGACTGTATCCGATGGCTGACTGAGAGAGGAGAGAGAGAGAGAGAGAGAGAGAGAGAGAGAGAGAGAGAGAGAGAGAGAGAGAGAGAGAGAGAAGAAAGGCAGGCAGGGAAGGAGGGGGAAAAGAAAGATTTAATGAGCGAATGAATGATTCCTTTGCCTATTCTTCCTTTCAGAAGAAGATGAACCTTGACAGTTTGTATGTGAAACCCAGTTCTAGTGGTAGGATGACACAGAAATCTATTCTGAAGAATATGAGTTTTTGTTTTTAATTACAAATGGCTGAGGTGTAGCTAAAAAATATTAAACGATGGCAGAAAAGATAGAATAAAAGTGAAGACAAACACTTGACAAAACAGATTCAATCCAATTGCCTTTCCAATGCCATTTCTGGTTGCTTCAATTTAGAAACTATTCCCATGGTATTGCCAGATGAAAATCAAAACAGTTTCATTTCATGCAAGTAAATGAGGTTATGGCCTAAAGTCGGCCATGCCAGGCATCCTGGTTTTCATTTACTTTTGATAAAAGCTTGGCAAGGGATCTGACATTGGGAGTGAAATGCTTGTTTCCTAAGCAAACCTGACTCATCCCAAACAGCTACAGAAAATGAATGGATGTATCTAAGAAAGGATAAAATTGAAGACAACAGTCATGAAGAGCAAAATGTCAGACATAGACCCCAAATTCAAGTTTTTGGCTGGTTATAGGAGACACTGTAATAATGTTAAAACTACAGTGCTAAACTTGGGTTGCTATGGTGTTTCTCTTGTCATTGCACTATTTCCTGAATTCTAATTTTCTAGAATTAGAAAGAAATCTGTGTGAAAAAATCTATGTGAAGAGAGCTCCTCTTAACCAAATATGTAAGTAATAAATGAAATAATTTACATATCAGTAAAAGAAGGAAGGAGAGAGTTAACTAAAAGGATAAGTTTGTACATTTGTGTGTTTGTTTTTAAGTCTACTGATTCATTTCTTTCAAGTCATACGTTTAATAACTGGTTGGGCTGACCAGCACTAAATCATGTACTGACTTTATCTTTGGGCTTTTTTATTGTTTTAATATTAATTTAAGAAAGGTTAATTCAAGTATTGTTCCTATATCATAATTATTTCAATAGGAAGAAAATATTGTTATATTATCATGCTAATATGACTAATCATAATCATGATTTTAAGTTTTTATGAATACAGAAATTTGTGCATTGAGATATAGTTATGTATATAATATGATTTATCATCATAAAATACATTTGGTATAATTAAATGGCTATGAATAAAGGGTAGAGAAAGCAGACACTGATCCTTTAGACTTTCTACAAAATGCAGAATGGAAGAAGTTTGCATTTGAACCTTTCTTAAGATAGCCCAAGACTTTAGTTCAAAAAATTCTTTGACAAAATAGTTCTTCAGATGAATCTGGTTTTTCTATTTGTTTGTTTGGTTTTGGTACTGGGGGTTGAATCCAGGGGCACTCAACAACCAAAATACATCTTCAGCTCTTTTTATTTTTTTTATTTTGAGACAGGGTCACGCTAAGTTGCTGAGGTTGACCTCAAACTTGTTAATCCCCCTGCCTCAACTTCCTGAAGAGCTGGGATAAGAGGCATGCACTACCACACCTGGCTGAATTTGCTATCATTTGAAGTAATGTTCTCATCATTGCTCACTGAAAGACCCTTTTTTTGTTCACTATCATGGTATTCTTCTTAACGTATTATTATTCTATCATATGAACATACTAAATCCTAAATATTCAATTCAATCCAATTCAATGCAAAGGTGCTGAGCATCTTCTGAGTCGTCCTTTGAGGTGAACACTGGCAGTTTTAAAGTTTGATGGGAGTCAGTTTCTTCCTTCAAGAGACTCTCATGTAATAGTTAAAAAGAACTGGAAACACATAAAAACAACACAACTTGAAATAGGAAAGAAACAATGTTTTACAATTTTGAGGAAGGATGGATCTCCTGTTGAGGGAATGGGCTAGGAAAATCCTTACCAATAACAGGATATTTTATAGTATAGGAAGAGAAGTGGGAAGTAGGAGAAAAATCATGCTAGGCAGAATAAAACCAAACAAGGAACATCACAGAGAAGTTGAATGAGGTCCTTCTTCAGGTAATAACAGCCAGGATTTATTAGCACACCCTACATAGAAAGTGGATTACTAAAGCAGTAAACACATTATGAAAAAGAATTTTTTGAGTAAGTAAAGAAAACCATGAATCTGTGTTCTGGCTTTTGTTTTCTCAAAATATTCCCTGGTACCTTGTGGATTTGGCTTTCTGCTTATATTTTCAGACAAAAGTAGATTTTTAGTAAAATTCTACTTGATAGTAGGGGTTTTTCTTTTTTCCCTGTTTTGCCTCCCAACTTTGGGAGCAATAGGGAGACAAAGGAGTAGGCTGATGGAGAAACAAATGTTGACCTTACTACCAAATAAATCTGGTATTGGAATAGGATTCCTAAAGCTGAATCCCAGAATTAGACTGATTCCCCATCCTCACAGAAATGGGAAGTCAGGGAGAAGTGTCCTTCCTAACCTGGAAAATGGATTTTTTTTTTCTTTTAAATCACCAAGGTTGTTCCTGTCTTGTTCCACAGCCTCTCTTTACCATCTCATAAGAAGTCCCTTGATCCTCTGACCTCACTAGGTTAAACCATCCAAGATTACACATATTTTTTATTATGATCCTTCATTATGACCCTCTTTCCTTCTGTGTTCAAGAACCACTAAGACACTCTAGATGTCCAGGCATGGTGGCTTACTGTTGTGCACGCCTATAATCCCAAGGACTCACAAGGCTAAATCAAGGGGATTGCAAGTTTGAATCCAACCTGGGCAACTTAGCCAGATCCTGTCTCAAAATAAAAAGGGCTGAGGGTAGAGCTCAGTGGTAGAGCACCCCTGGATTCAGTTCCAAGTAGCTGAAGGAAAAAAAAAAAAAACTCTAGATGCACTTTCTTTTTCTTTTCTTAAAATTTCTAAATATTAAAAGAAGTACTGAGAAGGGAACAAAACTACAACTTATTTGAGGATAATTGAAAACTTCCTAGATACCTTAGGGTATTTGTGCTATTATTATTGATACTATGGTACAATTATATAGATTTCATTATAAAGCTAACCTTCAAATTTTAATTTAATGTAATTAATATAGAGAAGAGTACTTTTCCTAGATATCATTTAAGGTTTTAAAATTACCTTTTTGTGAATACATTTTTTATGGCAATATTTATATAGCCAGACAGTGCCAAAATTCCAAAGACTGCTTTCAGGGATGGCATTAGTAAGAATTATTGCAGAAAAATAAGAGGTTAGATAAAATACTGAAGAAAAAGCTTCCATTGTCCCCAGAATTTATTCTAACCAGACCTGATACAGCATCAGTTTTACCAAGGTTCTTGTTTATGAAATATTTATGTTGAAGCCTCATCCTTATTCTACTGAGTGAGCTTTTTCTCTGTGAGTGGGAGTATTCAGGTGGAGAAGTGATGGAAAACAGGCTGATTAACCAAGTCTGAGAACCTTAACCTGTGCCCAGCCTCAGAGCACACAAAAGCTATTCAAACACTTCTGGTATTCCCCATTCAACCCTTAACTTTCTGCCCCATTTCTTAGAACTACATTCAATCCTCCTTAATCCTAAATAAGCTTATTTTATTCAGACATGTCATCTTTTCCTCCATTTCTAGGAGTGATTAATTAATAGTCTACTTTTCCTGATTAAGAAAAAAGTAAAGCTGGACACAGTGGTGCACACCTGTAATCCCAGTGTCTCAGGAGGCTGAGACAGGAGGATCTCGAGTTCAAAGCCAGCCTCAGCAAAAGTGAGGTGCTAAGCGACACAGTGAGACCCTGTCTCTAAATAAAATACAAAAATAGGCTGGAGATGTGGCTCAGTGGTTGAGTGACCCTGTGTTCAATCCCTGGTATGCACCCCCCTCCCCCCAAAAAAAGAAAAAAGTAAGATGCTCATTCGTTTTTCAGGAACACATCCTACTCTATTTCACTCCCCAATCCTCTAGTGTCCTCCTCTACAAACTGGAGACAGAGGAAACTGACATCATCCAGTCACTTTAAAGTTACAATGCTTCATGCTAGATTTGCATCTTTTAAAAATAAGTGAACAGCCTGAGGATTATCGGATTCAAGTGAGCCCATTACATTCTTTATGAGCTTTTCAAAACACTCTAACTTCTAAGTGAATCACGCTTGGGCATTTTGGAGGAGCACGATATATTAACACATCATTCAACAAAATCCATTTGAAGTTTTCCTTCACGTATCAATAACTTGTTAGAGTCACCAGACACACTCTTCAGTCCAATGTGAGATAAGAAAATGTTCCATGGGCCAAATTATATTTTTTATTATTTAAATACTTATTTGTCACCCCTCCCTTATTTTCTAAAAAAAGAAATACAAGCATCTGTTATATAAAATTTTCCATGAATTTTCTATCAAACTAGAAAACCTTCTGTCCCCTCAGAGGTCCTACACAGACTCACCATTAAAAAAATATGCTCTTTGCTGTTTACTGTCTATTGTGAAATTTTAGCTTTTACCGTGTTGTATTTTTTCTTTGCCCAATCTATGCAACTCAGAAGCTATATAATTACCTCTGAAATCTCGGAAAATATATGCATGCATAACTCTAATTTGGAGCGTCAAATGGTAGAAAGCATAAAAAACATTATCGCCAAGAATACATCACTTTGACTATTCCCTTGCTTTTTTAACATGCTACTACAAGTTCACATACCTATGTTCCTGTTTCTTTTTTTACCAAAACAGTTACCAGCATTTAATAAAATAGGTCTCATGCTGAGAGAACTGTGTGTGCATGTGTGAGAGAGAGACAAAGTGATGATCAGCAGAATCCCCATATCACTTGGCACTAAGGATGCTTCCCATCTGTTTCTATTTTGTTTGCTGAAGTCTCTAAGTGCAAACCTCAGGACATCTTTCCTAAATATATTCCCTGGTGATTTCCTGTTACCACCAAATTCTGAAACCACATGGAGTTCGACATATCCCTTTCATGAAGCTAAATATATCTTACAATTTTGAGATCTTCTGTGACTCTATTCAGCAGTGAAATGGTTCTTTAGTTGTTAAAGGCTGAATAGCCTCTCTGAAGGTCAGCATAGCCACAGTGGTACACAAATCTCTGTGCTGAAATTTTCTTCTTCCTCCTCCTCTGGAGGCAGTATTCTAGTAGATATGCTTAAAATGACAAATAAAAATTTTGCCTTCTTGAGTCTTTCTTGGATCATGTAACAGTGCATTTTAAATTTGAAGATTATGTTGTAAACTCTTTTGGTGATGGGGTTAACAGATGTACACAATTTTTTTAAAAAAAATGTATTGAAAGAGAGGAAAATATCTCCTATCCTTTGATTATCATGTAGAACATATTCTTTAGGAAACATATGAATGAACCCAAAGACATATTAGAGTACATTCTTTCCCTGGAAATTGGTTAATTTGAAAACAAAAGTTTAAACAACACAAGCATACAACTATAATGTAAGAATCAATGTGTCCAAGAAAGACTTACTGACAATAACTAAATCTAATTATGCACACATGTAATATACTCTTAGTGAGTCATTCAATAATATTAATTGGTTTTTAGCTACTACATCACCATACAAAGAAGACTGACTCACCAAACTACAGCAAAATCTTATAAGTAAATTATTCTCAGAGAATTATAGATATTGTATGTGTTGCAGGAAGAAGATAGCAGAATTTTCTAAATAGTGAAATTTTCTTTAAATTGCATTTAAATATAATTGCTATGTGGGAGTTCATACAGATTTTTAAAAGTAAGCATATTTGTATATTCCATACAGGGAATAGGAGCACCAATGAATCACTGCCTGTTGAGTTTGTTGCTGTATTTTGGATCTAGACTGTCCCCAGAAGTCCCATGTGTTAAATGTATGTCTTCTGCTTGGAGCTCTTGGCAGGTGGTGGAGTCTTTAAAGGTGGGGCCTACTGGGAGGTCTTTAAATCATTGGTAGCATGCCCTTGAAGGGGTCTGTGCAATCCTTGCACCTTTCTCTCGTCTCTTACTTTCCAGCAATGAGGTGAATGAATGGTCTTCCTCTACTGCATGCTCCCACATGATAAGCTGCCATAAACAATCAGGCCAGCCATGGACTCCAACCTCTGATACTGTGAGCCTAAAAATGGACCTTTCTTTTTAAGTTGATTATCTCAAGTGTGTGTTTCAGTATTGGAAAGCTAACACACTGGCCCACCTGGTGCATTTGAGTTGCTCTATATCTTTAAAGAAAATGTTTCTCAGGATTAATGAAATATGGAAGATTGTCTTTTTCTACACTAAATTATAGCAGATGATATGCTAATTAAAAAAATTATCCAATTTATTTTCCATGGTCACTTCTGTTGCTGTCATGTTGTCTACATTAGAGGTGTTCTTTCATTTTTTTTAAGTTTTCTTTGTTTTTAATTTGAAGTTATAATCAAATAGCTCCCAAATTGAAACTTGTTAGGGACTGCAAATCAAGTCAAGATGGCGCCTGGCAGTTTGCCAGGAGGAGTGGTTTGTGAGGCAACGCCACCAAGCCATTAAGATGGTGGGGATTCCTTATTGGCTGACCGCTGTATCTAGATGATGCTAATTGAGTCAAGCTGTGTGTAATCAGTTAGGTATATATACCTCTGCTGCTCCGCAATAAAGCAGTTCCCATTTCAACCTTCAAGTTGCTTGTCACCTCCCGGTTATCTTGCCCAGCCGGACTGCGACAGAAATTTATGTAGAAGTTACACAAATAGGGCTTAAGTAAACACATGTACCTTTATGGAACAGATAATTTACATTTTTATTTGTATTTTAGAAAATTCTTTTTCACTTTTTGCAGGATAGTTGCATTTTTCAAAGCCAGTTTGTCCACAAATACTCTAGTTCTTCTTTCAAGCCTTGTAGGATTGCACTTTCACAATACCTAAGGTTACATGTATTCAAGTAACTTAGTTCACTAACACAATGTGAGTAGAGAAAACATGTTACTTCTGGACAAAAGTTTTAAGAAAAATGAACATATTTTCCCACTGATTGCTTTAGTGATTAGGGAAAGGGGTATCAAGATGGAGCAACTGTCAGCCTGGGTCTCTTGGGTAATTCTAATAAGCACAGTTCCCAGTAAAACTATGGTGGACACAGAGTACAAACAAGAAATGAACCTTTGTGTTTATAAACAACAGAGATTTGGTCTGTAAATAACCAAAGTATAATCTAGACTTTCCTGATCAATACAGAGAAATTGAAAATAAATTGTTAGTGTAAAAATCCATTTATTCATAGGTCTTGACTTCCTAATTGAATGAAGAAAACAAATAAATTATAATTTTCCAACTTCTACCATTTGGTTTCCTCAAAAATTCATGATAAATGTGTTAATTTGGTGAGGAATTCAAATGTAAAATAAGGAGGAAGATCATGAGTACATTTTAAGAGCCCTTATAACATTTCTAAAAATATTTCCTAAAATAAACTAGCTATCAACAGATATTTCATTTTTTTAACGTGGAATAGTAATTGTAAATAATCAATTAATTTCCATTAGCTGACTCAGTTAATAATGCATTATTGCTGACCGCAGTGATAATTCAGTAAATGCAGAGAGAAGTAAATGCAGGTTGAACTCTTATCCTGGAGAGAAGCCTTATGGAATCAAGTTTGCTGACACCACCACAAATATCACTGTTTCTCCTTACACTCAAAAAAACTACAAGGTTTTCTAAATCTACGAAGCTACTGAAATCATTGCTGTTTATATTTGAGGCTTCACTGTTTTGTTGAAAACAGTAAAATCTTTTAATTAGCGTTTATAAATATTTTGTTGTTATTATTGTTCTTTCACTCTAGGATTCAGTGGATAGGTAAGGGCCATGTTTTTTAAGTAGTTGACCTTTTAGACAAGCCTAAAAAAAAAAAATCTACAGGGTTTGAACTCTATTCATTCAACTCCATTGTTAAAACAAGCAGCAGAAAAAAGCTTCCATGCCAACTAGGCTGAATCATTTCCTAAGAGACTCCTTATCCCTTAAAGTAGACTCCTGGAAGATATGCTCCAGTGGTACTTTAATTATGTCCAAGCAAGCTTGAAGATGACAGTCATTTAGATCACAAGGCATGTAGGATATTTTCAACAATGTCTTTAGGTCATTCTTAATACTGAAAACTAAAGATTTTTTTCTCTTCACACTCTTATGCAAATTATAGATTCATTAGCATTAAATAAAATGTTAATATTTTTACATTTATCATAAGAAACACTAGCTTAGCAACTTAGTTTTTTTCTACAGATATTGATGTGAATATAAATAGAAATACAAAAAGATTCCACTTTAAGAGAGAGTAAACTAGACAAAACATAAGAATGAAATATTTTTAAAAATTTAAAAATCCTTAAGAATGAAAGAAAAATACTCAATGGACTTAAGATCTGAAAAAAAATTCTTGATGAAAAAAAAATTCTTAAATTAGTGTATAAATTTAAATGAGATGTAGGTGAGACTTCTAACCAGAATCAGGCTTTTAGAAAGTTTTAAAAATAAGCTTGGGGCTGGAGTTGTGGCTCCGCAGTAAAGTGTTCACCTAGCACGTGTGAGGCCCTGGGTTAAATCCTCAGCACCACATTAAAAAATAAATAAATAAATAAATAAATAAAACAAAGTTAAAAAAAATAGGCTTAATGTGTGTGTGTGTGTGTGTGTTTTTAACAGAGAGAGAGAGAGAGAGAGAGAGAGAGAGAGAGATATTTTTTAACATTTATTTTTTAGTTTTCGGTGGACACAACATCTTTTATTTTTATGTGGTGCTGAGGATCAAACCCAGCGCCCCCACATGCCAGGCGAGCATGCTACCACTTGAGCCACATCCCCAGCCTGGCTTAATGTTTTTATGGTGATAAATAAAGGTAACCTGAAAAAGCAAAGATTATGAAACATAAATTGTGTATTCTAAGATTTTTGCACACAGATATTAGAGTTAAATGATCAATTTCATTTAAAAAGATGTCTGGAGTGCTGATTGGGGTTGTGTTGAATTTCTAGATCACTTAAGGGAAATCAATACCTAAAATATGTTGAATATTCCAGTCCATGAACATAGTATACCTCTAAATTTATTTCACCTTTGTTATTTTCAGTGCTTCAACAAGTAGGTCACAACTCTGCTTAACCTTCCTTTCGTGCTTTTAGAGATTCTCAGTGTCAGAAGGGAGAGATTAGGCCACTCTGAGGTCTTTTCTGTCATGCACACACAATCTTATACATGTTTGGCCTTTTACCTTAACAGTAATATGTGGCAGTTTTTCAAAGTTCTCTATGGACATCTCATTCCTCAACCTTGTTCTGGTATTGCCACTTCATGATAGCTTCAGCAGTATGAAAACAATTACCACTGACCCACTGACTTTTTTTTTTTTTTAACTAACACATATGGAAAGTTATTGTCTCAGTAAGTCAGATTAGACTAGTTGTGATTCAGAGTGCATAAATATAAGTCCTCCAAGTGAGGGTTTCCAGGAAACCACTAGATAGGTCAGATAATAATTACCTATAAATAGGGCTTTACAGGAATTTCAAACCCATTCTGCCTCCACCAGTAGTTAGTAAACCCCTACTTTTCAGGGACACTGTGATAATGAGTCTTTTTGCTTTCAGACTTACTGTAGCTGGGAGATGGCAAATTTAAGCACCACAAAGCACACTGTTTATAACCAAATAATAGTAAATTTTCATGAATAAATGCTGCCCAGATTGTTGTATGTCTTTACTATTCAAGGTTCTGATAAAGTTTACCTTGATTGATTTTTGCTATATACTCATTGGTTTTATGGAGGATCAAATTTTTGGAATTCCTGACTGTCATTGCCACTGGTGAATGCTATTATTTTTTCTCTCTTTTTAAAATTTGTTTTCTAATTTCTTTCTTTCTTTGAATTGGTCAGGACTCTTTTTAAACAATAAATATGAGTGATGAAAATATTCTTGCTTTATTCCTGAATGTGTGGCAAAGCAGAGAGTCATATATCATTAGGTATCAAGTTGTAAGTTTTTGAAAGATATTCTTTATCATACTGAGGGAACGATCACATAGTCTTAGTTTAATAAAATTTTCATTTTTGCTCCTTTTGTTTATTTTGTATTTGCTTTTGCTTTTCAAGTTTTTTGAAATTCTTCTACTTTCTACATCTATTGAGGTAACCATATATTTTATTTTTTATTGTTTGTAACTATGATGAAATACAATGGATGATTTTCCAATTAACTATGCTTGGTGGTGTTTTTTACTCTTTTTAAATATTGGTACAATTAGTTTCTATTATTTTGTTATATTTTGTTCATAAGAAAATTTTGTTGATAAATCTTTCCTATTTTTTTACTACCAGTCTATATATGTAAAAAAATTAGCTGATATATACTCTAAATATACTTCTATATTTCTTTTAATTGTATCCTTTTCCCCATGTTTTCAAAGGGTATCTTCACATTTAGGATTATTACATTCCATCATCTTTTTAAACTTTTTATTTTTTATTTTTAGTTTTTCCCACATAGAAATGTTATATTATATTATAAAATTGACCTATCAATCATTATACATTGTTACTCTTTCTCTAGAAACATTCCTAACTTGAAAACCTAATTTGTTTGATATTAATATATCCAATGCCACTTTCTTTGCTTGACATTTTTATATCTTTTAAAATCTACTCGCAACCAGTAGGTATATTTAGGTTTAAAATGTGTTCTATACATGCCACATATAGGGTCTAGATTTTGATCCAACTTGGTCTGTGCCAGTGGCCTGTGATTTTTTTTTATCATTCTAATTCAATTGAATATAATTATTAGTATGGTTGGCTATAAACCTACTATCTTGCTATTTGTTTCCTATTCTATATTTTCTCTACTCCTACTTTCTTTGAGCTAATTAGATACTTTCTATGGTTCTAGATTCTCCCTACTATTCACTTGTGACTCATACCTTGGTCTGAATTTTCAGTAGATATTCCATGTTTTACAATCTACATCTTCAACTAATCATTCCATTTTCAAATAAAAAGTCACTCCTTATTTCCAGAAAGAAGATAAGACTCCAAATCTATTTCATTTTTTTCTGTGTTATTGATGTAGTCATTATTTCTATACATGTTATATATAAAATTTTTAATTTTTTTGTTCATATAATTTATTATTTTGAAAGGGATTTAAATATAAGAAAAAATTTCTTTATATTTATGATATAATTATAATTTATGGCATTTATCCTTTATTTCTATAAATTTGAATTTCTATCTGATATCATTTTTCTCTGTGTCTGAAGAACTTCATTTAGCACTTCATATACTTCCAAACTGCTAGTGATGAAATCTCTCAAGTTTTGTCTGAACAATTTTTCTTTCATTTTTATTTTTTTAAAATTACTTTGCCAGGTAAGGAATAGTCAGGTTGTGTTTATTTAGGTACCAGGGATTGAACTCAGGATCACTAGATCACTGGGCCATATCCCTAGTCCTAGTTTATATTTTATTTAAAGACAGGGTCTCACTGAATTACTTAGTGCCTCACTTTTGCTGAAGCTGAATTTGAACTCAGGATCCTCCTGCCTCAGCCTTCTGAGCCTCTGGGATTATAGGCACATGCCACCACACCCAGCAGGTTGACAGTTTTTGATTTTTCCCCATGAGTTCTTTACAAAGAGGTTGCTATATTTCCTACAGGCTTCCATAATTTTGATAAAAAGACTCTATCACATTTATGTTTATTCCATGTTACACAATACCTCTTTTACTTTTACCTTAGAAAGCTTTAAATTTTTTTCTTTTTATCATTGGTTTTAACAGTTTGATTTTTTCTTTTTCTTTTTTGGTACAGGGGATTGCACTCAGGACACTCAACCACTGAGCCACATCTTCAGCCCTATTTGGTATTTTACTTAGAGACAGGGTTTCACTGAGTTGCTCAGTGCTTTGCTATTGCTAAGGCTGCCTTTGAACTTGCCTCAGCCTCTTGAGCTGCTGGGATTACATGCATGCACCACAGCACCCATCAAACAGTTTAATTTTGATAAACCATTTTATGGTTTTCTTTGTTTATTTTGACGGGTATTATTTAGTTTATTGAATGTATTGGGTTATAGATTTTACCAAATTTGAAAAAATTTCTAATCTTTTTCAAATACCATCCCATCTCCTAACCTCAGTATTCCTCCTTCTTAACCTAATTACATAGGTTAGAACACAATAATTGCCCCTTTGCTTACTGTATCTCTTTTTCACCTCCACAAATATCTGCCTCCTTTCAATTACTATGCCTTCATTCTCACGTACTTTTCTTCTTCAGTTTCTAGTCCCTTATGAATTCTATTCAAAAAAATTTTCAAATTATTATGTATTTTTCTTTATAAAATTTTATTTGGTTATGTCTCTTATTTCTTTCTTCCTTGTGCTTATATTATTTTTATCTTCTTAATTATATGACCACTTAGAACAGTTCTATTTTATGTTGATAAATGGCTCTCTTTGCTAATTCTGTCATGTCTCCCACTTATGTCATCTCTCATTTATGGATCTGTTTCTATCGACTAAAGTTTCTCATGACTGTAAAGAACAGTTTCCAGTTTGAGTAACTAAATGTCTGCCTTTGGGAATTTTATATTGTTGAGTGCTGGATTTTGTTGTGTTTCTTTAAATAATGTACACCATTAAGTTATTAGAATTGGTTGAATCCTTGGTGTTGAGTTTCTTGGTGTTTATCTTCATGTGCCTTTTTTGGTCTGAGTTAATTTATATACTCTACCAAGTTAATTTATATGACACCACCAAAGTTTTCCATGCATTAAAAGTCTCCAACTCTGAAATAAAATGTGTCTTTAACTCTACTAGTGGGAAGAAAAACTATCCCATCCCTTTTTAGTCTCTACAAATTGTTGCACCTGCTCATTTCTAGAGGTTCTTTTCTTGCTCAAGTGGTTTGTTCTCATACATGTAGAACAAATCTAGAAGCTATTTTGTTAGATCCTAGACCTTCCACTCTTTTTTCCTCTCTCTTTTCCCTAGCTCCTCTCTAGTAGCATTGTTTGCAAAGTCTAGTTTCTCTGACATCTTCAAACTTTATCTCTGTGCTACTTAGACTGGTTGTGTGGAACTGTTTGGTTCTAGCTTCTTTTTGTTGGAGCATAGGAACTACCCATAGGCCAGTGTTTCCCATGTTGGGGCTGTTTTTCACTTAGCAAACATTTCTAATGTGTGATGACATTTTAGCTTATTTTAATCACAGTGTTGCTACTGGATTATTGGGTAGAAGCCAGATATACTGCTAAACATCCTCCGATGCACAGGATTGCCTCTAACAGCAAAGAATTATCCAATCCAAAATGTCTATAGTATCCAAGGTTGAAATACTTTGCTCTGAGATGTTTCTAGGAAATCTTATCATTCTCTCAGGGATCATAATCCTGTATTGCTTAATGTCTCATGGCTGTGTTGATACATTTTGGCCAGTTTTCTAGTTGTTTAAAATGAAAGTATAAATCCACTTTCTTTAAGTATATAATGTCCCAAAGTGAAAATCCTTCTTGCCTCTTGACAATAATAAACCATATGATCTTTATCTTCTTAACTTCCTCTTTTATTTAAATTTTACATATAAATTTTACAGATTCTTTGAGCCATTGAAGTTCAAGTTTAAATTCCCCTCTAATATTACTTATATTCACAGTATATTAAGATGTGTATCCCAATGAACTCATTCATATTTGAGGATGCTTACTTTGTACAATGGAGGAAAATTATAGCAAAAAGAAGAACTTGTGTGTCATTTTTATCTCCAAAACTGCTCTCAAAGCCAACAATTTATAAAATATCTCTGTGAAGTTTTTCTGAAAGGCACTTACTTGCTATCTCAAGGCTCCATTGCCTTAGAGCTTTTAGCCTGCTTTCATGAGGCAGAAGTGTGTGCTCATAGCATCTAGGCTGAGCTCCCTTAAAAAAAAAAAAAAAAGGACAGAGAGAAGGCCATCTTTCCTGGACCTGATCAGTGATACACTTTCAAGTTCCTGAATTTAGTCCTGAATCTGCAGTTCCTCCTGGAATGGATGGCAAAAATGATTTTCCTATCAGTGGAAAGTCAAATCTATAACTATAGATAAAACTTCACCCTGAGACATTAATGCATGTCTCCGAATATAGGTTATTGTGTGACCTTTACCAAACTGAGTCATCACATTTTCCTTAGAGCAAAATGAAGACCATGACAAATGTATTTTAGTTTTCCTGATTCTCTGGAGGCAGTTACCATAAGCAAAAGCTAAAAACTTGGTTATACGTAGTGTTCTAGTTAAATACTCAAGATTCAAGCCAGACAATTTCACATGAGATCTGACTTTAACACTTATCTTTGTGAACTTGCAGAAGCTAATATACTTCTATGCTTCTCAGTATTCTCATCTGGGATCTTGAATATGTCACCTTGACATAATAGAATGTTCCTAAAAGTTCAATGATAATACCTTTGTTGATATTTGAAAACATTTTGCACTTAATTCAATTTAACCAAAATAGTTGAGCCACAGATTGAAAAAAAATAAAGAGCACAATTCGTAATAGAGTTATAACTTAATCAGTTGTAGCTGTAACATTTTCTCTTTCAAATGCACTGCAAAAGAAAGGGGTATGTGAAATGTAACTGCTAAAGGTATCTAAAGTAAAAGCCAGTCCCCCAAAACAGGCCAAAAAAAAAAAGTGAAATGTGAAGAAAGATAGATAGCAAAGGGGGAAAAAAAACAGAAATAAATTGCTTTTCTTGAAAATTGGGTATTTTCCATACCTGTGGACCTGTTGAATTCTTGAAATAATGCCACAAAATAATTATGCTTCTCGTGCTGTTTTAAAGGAATTTGAAATTCAGAGCAGGTCAGAAATGCATTTCAATAAACTTGTCCTGTCCATTGTGGTACAAGAATTTAAACACAGAGCTTCTAACAATAGCATATTTTATTGAAGTTATGCACCCTAGTTCAGCTCCTATTTCCCTCAGAGAAAATGGGTTTAGGGTGTGCTTACTAAGCTTTAATTTCTGAAATCCTCCACTTTGATGTCATAAAAGTTCTGATAGGTTGGCATAAAATTAAGCATTTTTTTTTCTTTTAATTGCAAAACAGTACCCAGATATATCTAGGCTCCTTTACTCCTAAATAGAACAGCCTTCAAACTTCTCACTATCCACTAATTTACCTAACAAAGCCTGACTTGGTATGAGAAGTAATAACATTTTTTAAAGGATTACTATGAATGGAGTGTGATTGTTACCATATTGTTAAACTTCATTTTTATGCAGCATTTTACATTTTACAAATGTTTAAAGTTCAAAAACATATAAAGTTCTGTTTTAAAGACTTGGTTTTTTAAAAACATCCATTTATTCTCCTTTGAGGGAAGTGACATTTATTGTAGAGTTCAGGACTTCCCCATAGGTTTTTTGCAGGACCTTGTGCAATCTCAGTCCATTTACTCTCTTAAACTACATCCTGAGGCAAAGGGGAAAAAAAAAGTTTACTACATATCTAACTACAAAATTGTTGGGAGAACTGAGCTAATACTGAATGTTTTGAAATCGTGGAGTGAAGGATGATACAGATTCTGTTGCAAATGTAATTAGTGCTGCAATGACTATGGAAAAGAGAGTCCAATTAATGGTCAAACTGACCCAGTGAGTGAGAGAAGTCAGCATGTGACACAAACCATGGTAATATTTTAATTTTGGGCTGTGATATGAACCAGAACAAAGGTCAAAGTGAGCAGAAGTCTACTAATTACCAGAGTGCAACCATCACAATCAAGATCATAATTTACTCTGCTATTTTTAAATACATTAGTACTCATTTCCACTATGTCTTTCAGCAAAAGCACCAATCTTCACTCCTCTGTGCCTCTATCAGATATACTAAAAGATATTTTATTGGCAGAGAATCATGTAAGAATTAGCATACAGATTCAGGTACCTTTCTCTTAAGATTATAAATTAAACTTCATATAAAAGAGCATAAGCATCTGATAAGCACAAGTTCACATTTTCTCTTCTTTCAGAAATTAAACAGTATACATGGTAGGTATTTGAGTGTTTGGTTAATGTATTTGCTTTAGTCTTAAACAATAGTCTTAAGTGGTCTTAAAATCAGAAATACTAACAGGCACTATTCACTGCATGATTACTTTTATAGGCAAGAAATCTGCTGAAGGTTTTCCATTTGTTTCCTACCTAGTTTTCTTAACAGTACAGTAGGGAAGGATAATATTGCTATTATTATACATGATGAAATGGGACTTATTCAAACTTACAGATCTAGATAGCACTCAAAAGATAGTCAAGCTCAGTTAAACCAACTGATAGCATCAGAAATGTAGTGACTATCACTTTACCATATCACCTAGCATTAATGATTAAAATAAATCATCTAAATGTTCTTATACATTGAGGAAATATACTTATTGCCAGTGGTTCTCAAAGTGTGGTCCAAACTAATTTCAGAAGATGAAGACAAAAAGAGGGGGAGGAGAAGGAGAATAACAGAATAAATGACAAAAAATTTATACAAGCCCAGCTATCATCCATGAAGTCAGATACTACAGAGATTTATAAAAATGTAAAACCATTTTACTCATATTACTAACTTGTTTTTGATTTAGAAAACATAGCATTTAAAAAAATCAATTGTTATTTTAAAATATAATGTGCTTATTCTTGAATTAATAAAAATATATCATTTTTTATTCTAATGCAGTGTTTATAAATAAAATCCATATAAACAACAAAATTTTGGGAAAACTGGTGCTTTTCAAGGAAGTAAAGTCTCCGAGACCATGTTGGAGAACCACTGCTACAGAGCATTTAGTTAAAAACCATTTCTCCTACCTGGGCCAAGTTAGCTAGGTCTTTGGAAAGTCCAGATGGATTCTAAAATAATGTATTTGCTTGGATAGGTTTACAGCCTAAGCCTATCACCTTTCTATAAAATCCTTCCCAAATTTCATTCTGAAAAATATTCTTTTTAAGTATTGTACAAAGCCTGATTTTTGTCTGCCTGAGATCTAAAAAGGTCACTAGTTTAAAAATCAATGGAGTGGTTTTTCATTCTTTTTAATCCAGGATCAAGTTAGTGTTGATTTGGTACTCAGTGCTTTATAATAAGCCACCAAGTACATGAAACTAAATGGGAGAAGCCATATTGAGTAAAGTGGTGCTCTTGAAGTTTTCATAACTTTGTGTTGCTAGGAAACAACCTTACCATCAGCTCAGAGTTTAAACTTGGAGCATCTGCTTCATTTAAAGTCTGGCTTCCAGGCAGTAGAGATTGCATTGAGCATTGGGAGGGGGAAAAAAAAGGCAAAAGAAAAACCAATTACTTTCTAAAAACAACAACAATGTTAAAAGTCCTGAAAGTGGAGAGTCTTATGCTATATTTGTAATTATATCCTTTAGAAAGTGTTGCTGGAGGGGTTGTCTTTCTGCTAACTCATAAAGCTGCAGTCCAGAGTGAAGTCGGGATCACTCTGGTTCAGTCTTAAGAAATATAGGGTGAGAATTGAGTGATGCTATTTCAGCCTTTGAAGGAGAATCGGGGATGGGGGCATAGATACCCTCTATGCACTTGGCCTGCATTTTAATGCTTTTCATGCAAAATTACTACTCACAGAAATATTTTAAGATATATGCAGCCCATAGATTACAATTTTCCTCCCGTCTCTTCCCTTGTTGTTTCAGATTTCAGCACAGTCTGTCAATTTATACAGGATAGAGAAACAACATATATTGATCAATTATTTGCACTTTTAATGGAAATTGATACAATATCCTACAATCATTCTGTTTCCTAAGAATTTAGCTTGTACACCATAACTGAGTCCAGTCCAGATGTTCTGTCTCTTCAGACCAGATCCACTTAAATAAATACTAACATTTCGTCTATTCCATAAGGAAGAAAAATAATTTTTCTATGCCAACAAGTGGGATCATGTGACCCTTTTCCAACAAAAAAGGTGTGCTGTTATTTTTATGTAAATTACTCCAAATTCTATAGAGCTGCATATTTTCTTGTTTCACAACAATGCATCTGTACCCTTGGGAAGATTGCAAAGCTGAGAAAAAAAAGAAGAAAGGAGGAAAGAAGGGAGGAAGTAAAGAGAAGAAGAGAAACATAGGAGAGCATTAAGGGTAAGGGAAGAACCATAATTAAAAAGAAAGCTAAAAATGGGTTTTTACAATTTTTCAGAAAATGTAACTTATTTTCCTGAGCAATTTTTTTTTTTTTTTTGGTACCAGGGATTGAACCCAGGGGCACTTAACCACTGAGCCACATCCCCAGCCCTTATGTATTTATTTATTTTTATCTTGAAACAGGATCTCATTAAGTTGCTGAGGGTGTCACTAAGTTCAAGGCTGACCTTGAACTTGCAATCCTCCTGCCTCAGGCACCTGAGCCTCTGAGATTATAGGCATGTGCCACTCAAGTCTCAATTTAAGGTTACTTCTGGGAAAAAAAAAAAAGGAAATGGTTTTTAATATTTCCTAAATCTTGGGAAATACTGGGAATCTTTAGTATTCATGTTTTCCCTGTTCTCATTGTGGCAGCCCATGACAAGCAGCAATCCATATACCCTGTGCTGACCTTGTGTGGTGGTTCTGTCCCACATAACTGGAAAACTGGAAAAGTGATCCTCCACCGCTGAACCTCGATCCATGATCCTTTTTCATGATCCCTGAACCATTTTGAAATCTAGTGGCTGACATTTTCTTTTCCTTAGATCTCCTGGTGTTTTGTTTTGTTTTGTTTTGTTTTGGCTCCCTGCTGACACCAACATCTCTTTTGTAGGGCTCTGGCTCTAGTTCCTGCATCACTACCATCCACCTCAACTCCTAGTTGAGAATTATGATTCTTAACTCAATCCCAGTCGGTACTCTGGTTACATCCCTCAGATTTCACCTTGAAATAACATTCCCTATATATCATGGCTGGTAGCCCTGATATTCCCACAAATCAAATACTAGTGTCTGTCTTTGAACACGCCTTTTTTTACTTAAAACATTTCTTCTTAATTCGTGTTATTACCTGTTGAAACTAACTGCCTTTGGATTTTTCTCTTAGACTTTATAATTCATAAAATTTCCATCTTTCCTTTCTTGATAAATTTTATTTCAACTTCACTTCATTATTGACATCCCTTCGACATAATGGGATAATATTTATTGACTAGCTCTCCTACTTGTGTTGTTTTAAATGGGAAGAATTGGATTAATGCCTAATGCATTCACATAAACTGCACAGCATTTTGTTGTTGTTGTTGTTTTTGTTTTTTTAATCTCATTTCATAAGGCAGCCAAGATGTTTCCAAAGCTATATGAACAAAAATTTCACACAAAATTTAAAACGTACTCACATATACCTCTGGTATATAGAAGATGCCTTGTAGAACAGTTCCATAAGTGGTGTAGACATGTACAAAATATTAAGACTCACACATAATTTCACCCTTTCTAAGTGATATTCTTAGAATTTCACTGAAATTAATATCACTGAAGTATTCTTTTTCTTAAAATAAAATAATTCTTTGGAACTGCTTGAAAAATCTTATGTTCATTTGGAATAAAAACCATCTGGCTCAAAACTTATCTCTTGCAGGAAGCTTTCCCAGATAACCCTGAGATGACAGACCATTATTTTTGTATGTTGCCTCTCACTTCCACTATATCATGTTTTGCTTTTTTATTAATTGCTTTGGTAATTTTCCTTAACTTCTATTTTGGTTATAAACCCTCAGAGAATTCTTCTGAATCCTGAAGATAAGGATCTGTCTGTCTGTAGGATCCTTTCTATGGGTTGGACAATGCATCGTGTACTCAGTAGGTGTTCAATTTGGGCTGCTAATGGGATTAGGTATCTATTCATCTAAGAATGAGCTGTTACCCTGAGAAAGAATCTCTATGTAAACGGTGCAAAAATATATTTAAATTTTATTTATTATTAATAAGTAACATTTTTGGAGGAGGCAAGCATAAATGGTAATTATGTGAATTTCAAATAATCTTTTTAAATTGCTTGTCTTCTAACTTACATATTTTAGATACATTTCAGGAAATATTAATGTAATTGAGAGGAAAAGGAAATTATTTTTATTCATGCTTTTAACCCATGCACACAATTCAGTTATCCTTCATTCTGTACCCATAAATTTTAAATTGCCTATTGGGTATCTGAAATAATCTTTTCATATCACCCATTAAATCTCATGAATTATGGTTATCTACTTTTTAGTTTTTTTCCTTAACTAATTCAAGGCCCATTGCCTTTTTTTATTATCTTGTTGAGTCCCACAATATTTTATCTGCTAACTTTTCCTTCCATTCCCCTCTGTGTCTACAGTTTTATTAATAAGTTTTTTAAGCTTATTACAAGCTCGGGAGATACATTTTCTGAACTACTCATGTTTGAAGACTACTAGGAATCTCAGACAATGTTACTCCAAATTTTAACATTTAAAAAAAAATATGGCACAGTCATTGTATATGTCTGCTTTATTTTAATCTGAGCAACGTGTGACTATCAAGAAGTCTTACTGAAATTTTTTCTTATGCTAAGAAATTTAACAGAATTTTATTTCATACATAATGAAGTATAGACACTATGTAAACTCCATATACTTTCCAGGTTACACAGTTTTAACAAAATATGTTTGATTTCAAAGACTAGTGTTGATAATTTTTTTTATTACCAAGTTCAATTATTTTGTAGCATTTAATCAGAACAGTTATTTTTACACAATAGTGACTCTGTGGCTTGTTACTCCTCCTTCAATACTCTTCTTTTTTTTAAATGTAGATCGACATTATGACCACTCTTACTTTCCGACTGCCTTAAGAAAGTCTTTTAATCTTTCTTAAATGGCAAAGCAGATCAGCCGGCAATGAATCCCCTCAATCTCAAGAATTGTTTACCTAGTAAAAGTCCTTCTCCTTCACATCTCATGGATGCTTTTACTAGATGTTGAACTCTAGGTTGACAAAGTCTTTTCTTTTGTCACTTCAAGTATTTACTGCATCCTCATCTTGCTTGCTTGGTTTCTGATGAGAACGGTTCTTGTTTATCAATAGGTAAGAAGACTATTCCTCTGGTTTCTTTCAAGATTTTCTCTTTGCCTTTGGTTACCTGCCATCGAATATAATATGCATATGAGTATTCTTTTGGTATTTATTCTTCTCAGTGTTCTCTGAGATTCCTGGATTTGTGATTTGGTGTGTGTCATGAATTTTGGAATGGTCTTATTCTTGTTTCTCCTATTAGCCCTCATTACTTCACTAATACCTTATTTATCACTTTGAATATTTTCTCTGCTTCAAGCTTTCTTCTCTTTCTCGCATTATCTATTTAAATTGTTTCACAGTTCTTCAATGTCCTGCTGTATCTGTGTCTTTCTTCTTTGATTCATTTTTCAGTTTGGGAAGTTTCTCTTGCCTGTCTTCATGCTCACTGTTCTTCCCTCAGTGATGTCCAGTCTGCTGAAGAACCCATGAAAGGCAGACATTTCTGTTATAGTGTTTTTTATGGTTATGATTTTCATCTCTTTTTGTCCATCTTACTTTTCTGCTCTTTGGTGCTCTCTTCCCCCCACCTTAGAATACTTACCATACTAATTACAGTCATTCTGTTTCCTAAGAATTTAGCTTATGCACCATAACTGAATCCAGTCCAGATTCTATGTCTCTTTAGACCATTTATTTTCCTTTCCTTTGACTTTTGGTTTACCTACAAGTTGTTGACGAAAGCCATATTTTTTTCCAGTTAATAAAAACAGAGGTGAATAGGTCTTTAGTGTGAGATTTGATGGATGTTAATCTGGATGGGGTCAGACTTTGTTTCATATGGGCTGTCTCTGTAGGTATCAGTTCTCATATTCCTCTAGTGTTCTTGTTTTCATCTCTCCTCCTAACTTTGGAGTTTCCTTGCACCCCTCCTCAGAAACAGTCTGTACCCTGGAGCTCTCTTAGCAGGAATGCACTGCTGTTGCCCTGCAGTCCTGCTCCTGTGGTTGGTAGGAGTGAAGAGAGGGAGTATTCTAAAACCTTCCACTTCAAATTCTTTCAGTGGGTTGTGCTTCTGGCCTGTATCCTTCAATGGCGTTTCCTCTTGCATCACTTCTCTGCGATGAGATTAGACAGGAAGGCTAGAGCAACTGGAGTGAAAAGCATGCTTGCCCCCCAAGACCGGAGACAGGCTCCAGAAAAGGTTTCCCCTCAGAGGGCCATTCTTGGTTAAAACCTCTGGGCATATTTCACAAGGGTTCTTCTTCCGCTCCATTACCAGAGCCTTTAGGGGCTGGCTCTCAAATATTCACAGTAAGAACCTGGCATAGTTTCTGGAAGTGCCCACAGGAGTATGGCTGGCAGTCTAATACTGCAGCCCCTAGGGAATTACTCCTGCACAGATTCATGCTCAGGCCCCAGCGATTTGCCAAAAAGAATCATTTAAGTATTCTCACCAGTCTACATCTCCAACAGTTTCTGTTCCAAGCAGCGGATCTCAGCTGTGATGGTCTGGGTTCTCCTGCTTCTCTAGATGTCAAGAGAGCTGCTTTCCCTGCAACCTCAGCTCTCAGGAATCCAATACAACTCCGTGACTTTTACTTTGTCCAACTCCTTTTCATTGTTGCAAAGGTGAAGGTGATGACTCAAAAACTCTACATGAAGTTTTACTGATTTTTCTTGACACATATTTGTTCAAAACAGCACTGATTTATTTGCTCTGCAAACACTTTATAAACCCGGGTGCCAGGCATTGTTGTAAATGCAATGGTCATCAAGGAGCCCACGAGAGTCTGTCTATGATCCTCTCCACCAGCAGATGCAGATATTTTTACTGTTCTAATTATTAGAAGGAGTGTCAGAATTCTCTGAAATAAAAGCTATCTTTTTCCATTTCTGCATGGCTGACACACTGTCAGATGTGTAAATTCTATGCAGAGGTATTTATTTCCTCCTCCTGGTGTCAGGCTGTTTTGAGTGTGATTTGTACTTCCCGCTGGTTTGCTTCAGGCAAGGGAGGAGGTGACAGCTTCCATTTGAAGAATTAGACTAATTGCAGTAAACACCCGAGGTTCTCAAGGAATGTGCAAATATAGAAAATCAATTTTATAGTATTATTATCCAATTTTACAGTGTGTAATAATATATTTATGAAGCTTCAGTTTCAAAAATAGAAATAAAGATGATGAACATAAACAAAAATAAAACCAAAGTAGGCTCTATGCCCAGAAATCCAGAGCAATAAACTAAGTACAGCAGGAAGATATTGCCAAAAAGGAAGAGTTTTCATCCACACATGCAAAAAAAAAAAATGTGCTTCCAAAATTCTTTCTCACAAATTGAAAGAAGGCTGAATATTTGGGCTGTGGTAGAAAAGCAAGAGTTTCCACAGAATGAAACCTTAGAAAATGTTTGTAAGAACCCTTTTAACTTTGTGATTAGAAAATTGATCAGAAATTGTATCATATTTGTGAGAGGCTGGAGGTCTAATCTAGAATTTAGATCTCCTGACTGCCCGTTTGTGATTTCATCCATACACTGACTTTATCTATAATTTTATGTTTTTCATAGAGTTAAGTACAGTTTTTTAGCAAGATTTAGAAAACATAAACTAGAAAACAAATAAGAAACATCAATGGAAATAATTAATACAGATTCATAAGTGTGATAAATATTCTCCAGAAGGCTATTACTAAGTCACTGTCTTATTTACCATTGTATTTTACCACATATGAAGTAAAAACAATTTTCATAAATTTTATATTGATATGTGTCTCCATGAGATGATTATTCAAAAAATTTTGGGCATTGAAATATAAGAATTCACCAATCAATGAAAACTCCTTTCTCTCCACCAAGTGAGTTAATTGTTTCTTGATGGAATAAGTTGTAATTCAATGTGTATATTATTAGTAGCTATTGATAACTAACTTTGTGTTAATATGTCCTCTGGCTTCCCTCCAGACAAAACTGGTCTAAAAGTGCCAGAGACAGAAGTACAAGGCATGTCTGAACATATGACACTGACATTTTGAACTGCACTATAACAATATCACTTTGAACTCCTATGATGGTTCTATTTGATAATTGGTCACTAAAGAGATCCTATGTAGCCAGGCACCTGTAATCCCAAGTGGCTTTGGAGGCTGAGGAAGGAAGATTGCATGTTCAAAGCCACCCTCAGCAACTTAGCAAGGTCCTAAGCAACTTAGTGCAACCCTGTCTCTAAAAAAAATGTAAAATTGGCTGGGGATGTGGCCTGGGTTCAATTCCCTGTAAAAAAAAAAAGAAAAAGAAACATTATATGTATATTTGTGCTTCTAAAATGATGAACCAAAACCCTTGATGTGGCAAGAAAATCTTCAGTTTTTATTCAAATTACTAGGCACACACAAAAACAACTAGTGTTTTTAAATGTCTCATATCTACATTTTTGCTGATTTAGAATTGAATATTTTCATATATAAACATAATAAAAATTGATATCTTGTGTGGGCCAAGTAGGCTGTGGTAGAAAAGCAAGAATTTCCACGGAAACTATCAGCTAAGTGTGCATGAGTTTGTCCCAAAAGTGGGAAAAGCACGGAGAGGCAGGGGATGGACAGCCAATCAAGGAGAGCCCCTAAGGGCTGGGGATGTGGCTCAAGCGGTAGCTCTCGCCTGTCATGCATGCGACCCGGGTTCAATCCTCAGCACCACATAGAAACAAAGATGTTGTGTCCGCCGAAAACTAAAAAATAAATATTAAAAAATTCTCTCTCTCTCTCTCAAGAAAAAAAAAAAGGAGAGAACCAGGTGGTCATCTGAAAGACAGGAGTTATAATAACTAAATGGACCCAGCTATTTTTTTTTTTTTAAACAGGAACATGATGCTGTGAACTAAGGTCCTGTAGGGTTGGAAATGGAGACCTGCCAAGATTCCCAATAGAGGAAACTGATAAAACAGGCAGCGTTTGCATTTATCCTGTCCTCTAGGATGAAATCACCTGGGGATCTCATTAAGATTCACATGTGGAATCTCGAAGCCTGGACTGGAACATGGGAAGTACTAACAGGCTCCCAGGTGACATCCAGGTTGGTGGTCTTTGGGCTAGACCTTGTGTGACTGGGTTCTAGCACATTCATTATAGTTTATCTCTGGTGATATTCATCAAGAGGTGAAGAAACTCCCCAAATTACTGAGCTTCTCTAGTTATCATCATCAGTTTAATAAAATGTAAATGGCATTAAAAGTTTAAACATTTCTATTGAATTGAAATGCTTACGTTATTTTAATAAGAAAAGTGATATGAAACATCTTGTAGATCTCAGATTGTTCCCCTTGGCCTTTTGTCATTTTTGTTTGTGGTGATGGCATTTAGTGAGTTTTCATGTAGTCACCCATTATGTAGGTAAGGCGGTCTCTCTGGGGGTGAGTGGCCAGGTAAGGTTTGTGTGTCTCCATATCCAATTGGCCAGATCACATTTACAGGTTTATTTTCTCAGGTATAAAGGGCAAATGAATTGGCTTGAATGGATTTATTTTCCATAGCCAGCAATGCCTTTGCTTTTTTTTTTTTCCACTTCATTTAGAAATGAGCCAGTTTTGGATATAAGATATTTATTCAAATTGTATGGTTTGTTTTTTGAACAGCACTTTCTTAAACAAAAAAGCATACTCAGTATCTTCCCTGAAGGTAAGAAAATTAAGGTTTAAAAAAAACCTGGTTTGAATTAGTGGTAAAACCATAGTATTGTATGTAGGAAAAAAAATGCCTGATTCATCATCTTTATGAATTTAGAATCTAAATAATTTGCCATGCATGAATGCTGATACATTATTATTATTATGTGTATTAAAAATGCGTATATATAGATTATTCTGTACCCATTGCTAATTTTCAAATATTCAGTCTTTGTGCCACTTAAGTCTCTTTTTCAGGAAGGGGAATTCTGTTGTTTGCTCCAGGTCTATTAAGTTGCCTATTCTTATCTGCTAATTACTTAGTTCCTCCTTAAATGAGAATGTAAGATGTCAGATTTTGAACACCGCTCAAAATAGTACAGTTCAGCTACTCAAAAGACCTTACTCAAGTCACTCATCTCCTGGCCCTATTTTGTCCAAGATAAATGGAGCAGTCTGGAGGGTGAGGAAGGGAACCAGACTGAATGACATCATAGGTTTCTTGGTTCTATCTAATGATTATTAAAATGTCAATAAAGATATTATGAGGAAAAACTATCATATGAAAGATGAGAATAAAATAATGTGTATTGAAAAATATGTCTACAATGACTTAAACAACTGCATGAGACAACAATTCAGTTTCTAAATTGTGGGCTGAAATATCAAGTAACTACTTTTTAATTACACAGTCAAAGTCGATTGTTTATTGAGTTATTGAATGATCACTACGGAATGGCAAGATAATTACTCAAGGTCTGATTCAGTCTCCAAATGGCTCTACATCTGTAGAGCCAGCGAATGCCTATGGATTTTTCCCCTCTGATGCCAGCTGCAAGGACTCTCCT
Organism: Marmota marmota marmota; assembly: GCF_001458135.2. Classification (NCBI taxonomy): domain Eukaryota; kingdom Metazoa; phylum Chordata; class Mammalia; order Rodentia; family Sciuridae; genus Marmota; species Marmota marmota. The sequence goes on along the minus strand of NW_025999977.1, from coordinate 18,543,785 downwards.
TCTGTTCGAAAGCATAAACCTGATCCTGCAAATACTCTGTCACCTAGATCCCTATACAGTGATGGTGCATATGGGCACTTAAACGATTTCTTGTCAAACCTTGGTGTCACTGAATGGAAATGTAATTCTTAGTACTTCTAGGAAAGTTATCTGGCACTCTCTCATCTTCCCCTGAAGTGCCCTCTCTTCTCAGCATTATCCTTCTGTTTTCTTGCCTCTTCTCCAACCACCTTGGAGTGAATGATGTGTCCTTAAGTGTTTTGGCCTCTTTTCTGAGATTTCCAAAGTGTTCTTTTTCCAGGGCACTCTTTCCAGGAAATCTTGTCACTCATTAAATTTTGCCTTCTACATGGAATGGAAATGATCAGATAAATTTCAATTCTACTGTCTCATTAAAGAAGTAAATGGCATCATTTTCAAGTGAAGAAAAAAAGGTGGGTGTATTATATTTTAGCAATTTCAAAAAGTCCAGTCAGGTATAGGGCTGGTGCATAGCATAAGCTTTGGTGGAAATGAATAGATGTAATATCAAAATGATCATAATACTTGGATCCAAAACAAGTTAGTGATTGAGTTGCTTACTCTTTTACAAACTAATTAACCTAGAGACTCTGGAAAACACCTAGAAACATAGAGTTGTACATTTATGATCATGGTACATTTTTCCAGACAGTAGGGTTCAAAAGAAAATCTATGGAAGAGAATAAGTTGGTGAGTCTGCCTGGGAAGTGATGGCAATGTTAGGGGCATTGCCTGTCAAAAATGTCTTTTCCCTCAGAATTTGTACTCAAAGACTTATCCTCTTTAGAATCTGGAGTCCAATGTACACAAAATGTCCCAGGTATGCCCAAGTCAAGAAGCACTGTAAACAACTAAAATTGGTGAAGCTCCTGATATAAATAGAAGAAGCAAACCTAAACTTCCCCCAAAGGACTACATTGTTAACACCTGTTTCAGGAGATGACCATGGGTCAAGCCACTTACTTTCACAAGAGAAAACAGGCCACCATGAATATACTCAGCAGAAACTAACCAACAGGATTTGACTCTTTTGCCCATCAAATTATCAGATAGAAAAATAGTATAACACATGATTGAAAGAATTAAAATGTGCTAAAAAGAATAATGATTTGAAAAGTAGACATTAAAATATAAACCAAATAGATATGTAAAAAATAATTAAACAAAATTTTAAATGCTTAAAAAAGAACTCACTGGAATTTAAAGTAGAGGCTAACCAGTAGCTTAGAGCGAGCACTGGATAAAAAATTACGTAAATCAAAACACGAAATCCCAGAGTCCCCCAAAATATATAAACATATTATGTATCTTGTGAAAAAGTTAAATTATGATTAAATTCCATTTATATTTGCAGTCACCAAAATATAACATTTTTGTTCATTATATGTATATATGTATGTATTATAATATTTGCTGGTCAAATCTCACAAGTGTGATCAGTGCAAGTTTTAAATTTGAGAGTTCTGTCAACCTAATTTGTTATATTAAGAAATTTAAAGAGAAACATTATTTAACTGATCCATCAATGCCAAAACATTTACTAATATTTGATAACCAGTCCTGATAAATAGACTTCCTATGACAGGAATAAATTTCCAAAATAAGAAAAGTACATTTTCCTAGGAACTAAAAGCAAATATCATATATTAATTTTAAAATTCTTTACAATTTCTCATTAAACTAAAAAACAAAATAAAGAAGATAGTCATTGTCATTCAGTATCTGAATTTAATAAAAGAAGAAAGCAAAATCAATGTAAATGTTGGAACAAATAAATCAATCATTAATTTGAAAGAGATTGAATTCAAGAAGCTTGGCAAAATGTTATCAGAAAAAATAGAATAATATAGAAATTATTAGAATATAAAAGCAAATGTAAAAAATTACAGGTTCATTTTATATTAGTTATAATAATTTACAAAAAATATATTTTTAAAAAGTCTATTAGTAACTTTGAAAATTTTAAAAACTACACAATAATGCATTTGAAAAAAATGTCACAATACCTTTATTAAAATAGTCACATATAATCCAGAATAACAGAGTTCAGAATATATTAAGATAAATGTTTATTCCTCAAGGTGAATATTTAGAATTACAAATATCCAATCTGTTTCAAATTGAAATACATAGGTTATACAATATGAACAAGAATAAGCAGGGTTTCTATTTCATTATTGGTTTGTATTATTATGGAGTGCTGGCAGTGAAAAATGTTTAAGAATGAGTATAAAGTAAACAAGAAGAATAAGTATTTAAATAAGAGCAAGATTAGATTCGTACATCCATGTTTTTTACTACTTTTTAATAGCAATTTTTGGAAATGGTCCACTGATGTAAAAGTTGAATTATTGACGAATTGCACATGCTAAGAAACACCTGGCAGTCAGTGAAAAAAAAATGAACTAGATCTTTAGGTATTGGTATGAAAATTTATCTGTGATATACTGTTAATTTGGAAAAACAAGTTATATACCTGCCTAGTTTTTATGACATACATATCATCTTATGACATCAATTATGTATGTAGTCTTTAAGTTTGCAGAAGTTGCTACAGTGATCATTTAATTTTATTTAGCTCAACATATGCTAAAGATATTTTACCTTTGAATCAATCTTGCCTTAATGCTATATTAACTTTATAAGTAGTATCATGATTTAAAGAAGCAGAATGCTTATGATTTTATATTTTATGCAGTGAATGCAGTGAATTTATGCAATTTATGTTATGAATATTCATCCTTAGAAATTCAAATTTGCAATTACCAGAAAGTAAAGGCCATAGGATTCATATGTTGATATAATTTAGAATTTCTTTCTGTTGCCTTTCTATTGCTGAATGCATACAAACATGTTTTAGTTCATTATCCAAAGTTTGGGCAATTCCAAACTTATGTCATATTGCTTCAAGAAGAAAACCTAAAACAATAACAAGAGAAAAAATAAAACTAGAATTTATTGCTTAAGGCACCAGAAATCAATAGCTTTGTTAATTTCTGTTTTACCCCATTACCTCTTTCATACCTTATTTTGCCTAGCTCTTGAAATATTTTCAAAAGTTAGTTTGTTTCCTGTACACATTAATTAATAAAGTCTGTGCGGGGATCTTATTCTTCTAAGCTATTTCAAAGGGGTTGCTTTTAAAGCTATAAAGCATCTCTCTACAAGAAATTTTGCATTACTTTGGGTAAATTCACTTTTTTTTGTATATAACCACAGTTAAAAATAACTTCAAATGTGTCAAGTACTTTTCTTCCTGACATGTATTACTGTTATCCTTTTCAATTATACCTAACCTAAAGTACTATTAGATTTTATTTTTATGTTAAAAAATCAAGCAGCCGGGCAAAACAATTGTTAGAATCAATATCTTCTCTATTGGCAAAATTATTTGTCATTGTTTCAAAATGACATCCAGTTTCTTCTAAAGTTGTGTTGAATTTTTAACACATTGCTCCTATGAAATTTTCTGGCTCTAACATATTGTCAGCTGACAATTCTAGAATATTTTTATTGACTTAACTTCTGTATTCCTTTGCAGATTATGACATTTCAAAACCCAGGTTTGATAAAATGAGATACTCAGGACATGGCCAGACAAATGGTATTCACAACTAATACCATTAGAGGTAGAGCCAGTATTTGTGAGTCAACATAAGAATCATTGGACCAAATCAATCATTTGTCAAAACTCCAGTTTTGTGGGGTTTTTTGTTTGTTTGTTTGTATTTAGATCCCGTGCTTCAGCAGGGGAAAGCTCTGCTATATAATAAGACCTATGAACCCATAGTAAGTCTGGTTACTTCATATTTCCTGGAGCTAGAGCTATTGGCTATTGTTACAAGATATCTGGGCAGACAGAATGCTAATTGGGACCCAGGAGATAGGCATAAGAGAGCAGGTCCCACTTTGTATCTAGTTCCTTAACTAGACTATGAATTCCTAAGGGTAAATACATTTCATTCCTCTGTATACTCCATCAGCAATATCCCTGGCTTACTATATAAATTGGTGAATAAATTAATAGCTATTCAGGATAATGTGAATTATTGCAGTGCTTTGGAAATAAAGACTATGGTTAAGCAAAAAACCATAATAATGTGTTGCAAGCTAAAATCAATGTTAATCACTCCTTATTAATACTGCATAGCCCCCATAGTCCTATTTGAGTTCTACTGAGGTAAATGTTCCTATTATTCATAATAAGTGTTTTCTATTTCTGTGTATTCATAAATAGAAGTTTGTAGTATAGCTAAATAAAACAACATCAACTAAGAAGAAAACTTCTAGAGAGAAAAAAGAAAAATAAACAAAAAATTATTGTATTTGTTAAAGGACTTATTAAGTGTAAGTTTTCTATATTTATTTTTGCAATCCCCTGAGTTGAGTACTGAGTGCTGAGTATTTGAATACTGAGTACTCCCTAAAACGGTTTATCTCTTTGTAACTCTGTATTATTTTCCCAAAATTCAAGTTCTGCCACTCTCAATTTTTCACATTTCTACCTTTCCCTCTAATAATTGGTATAACCCAGTTTCTCCAAGAGAATTTGTCTGCAAATTCCAGCACTCACCTCCCAAGGAATCACGGTGAGAAGAAAGAAGCAATGGAGGAGAATTTGGCACTTCATGTGCTCTCTGAAATGACACACACATTATAGTTTTTACCCTGAAAAGTAGTCATAGCTCTTTATTACCTTTACAATCAAATCTGTGACCGCTTCAATTTAGAGCCATTTTTACTTTATTATCCATGTTACTACTGTTACTTGCTCTCAAAGTACCCATTTTTTTCTTTAAATCACTTACCTAACCCAATTCTAGCCTCAGACTAGTTCCACATCTATAAAAATTTACCCTGGAGGTGTTTTAACAATCTCTGAATACCTAAAATACCTATTATTTATTTTCTAAGATCTTATATTCTTAGTAAATGTGTATGTAGGCATCCCTTCATTTTGATATTATTTAAAAAAACTGAAAATTTTCTGTCTTATAAAGTCAGTGAATGAAAACATAACTAGAATATATGCAGTGAATGCTTGTATGTGTTTTAGGAGATGGGGAAATACTGATAAAACACATTATCAATTTACATTAAGAGTTACTTATACAGAAATTAGAATTTAAAGTGATAAAATGTTTATTGGGTCAACAGAAGGAAGACACGTAATCTATAAAAAAAAGTATCTGAGATCACGTATTTGTACATATTTGTGGAAAATAAAATAGCACAAAGAACAAAACATGTATTTGAACTAGAAGATCTTGAGGGTCTCAGATTGCATTTCATTCAAGGTTTAGGAAATAAAGTCAGAATTGAACATAAGCTCACCTTCCGTTTCAGCAAGAATGTTTAGTTCAAAATTTTTAAAAAGTCATTCTAGGTTGATATTTCCTCACAACAGTTTTATCACTAACCCACTGAAAATGGGTGAAACTTCCTTCCAGCTGGAAGTAGCTATTCAGAATAGATGATGAAAACGTCAAGTGTATAAGAATAGGTAGGGGGTTAAGGGAAAAGCAAATCCCTGACAGTCTCCTAATGAAATAACAAAATAAATAAGTACCTTGAAAATCAGTGCTCCCACTTTACTATGACTTTACCCCGATCCTTTAGAGTTTTGACTTTGTAATAAGGAAAGAAGGAAGGCTATGTACAATGGAGACAGAGAGATGCAAGAAAGAACTCTGAACTTGTGGTTTCCTTCACCACCTCTTTCTCCTCCTCCTCCTCCTCCTCCTCCTCTCTTTCTCCATGTTTTTCTTCTTTTCCTGGGGATTGAAACTTGGAGTAGTTTACCACTGAGCTACATCCCCAGGCCCCACTCTCTTTTGTTTGTTTGTTGTTTTTGAAACAGGTCTCTGTAAGTTGCTTAGGGACTCACTAACTTGTTGAGGCTGACCTCGAATTTAAGATCTTCCTGCCTCATCCTCCCAAGTCCCTGGGACTTCAGACATGTGCCACTGCACTAGACCTACTTTTTCAATAAATATTCATTCATTGGTTTGTGAAGACACTCATATGCAAAATTTGTAGTGAAAACTGAGCAAGTACTGATGCATGGCAGTATTTCTTCAGTTGACACAGCACACAGAAGAGGAAATGTATTAATTATATTTCCCTGTTTACCAGTTTTGAATCTAAAATGTATACAGCAAACTAATAATTTCAGATTTATTATCTTGACTGATGGGACTTAACTGAACAACTCACTGGAGTAAAAACAAGTTTTTATAATCAATGAAGTCTAGGACTGCATGAAATAGTAATAATTTTCTCAAATTAATAACATGTATATATTTATTTAAGAAATATGACTATCAAATTCTCTAACACATATCTCAGATTAAATAAGAGTCACCAAGCGTCATTAAACATACATAGTCATTAAATTTCTCTCCATTTCTTGAAATACATAGGACAATGGACTTTTTTTTTTCCTCTTGAAAGTGTCAAAGAAAATTCCACACAAAGTGCAAAGAATATTTTTCCTCAACAATTTGAGCATAAGTTTGCTGATCTGACATTTTTGTCATCCTTAAATATCTTGGTGTATGTTTTCTATAAATGTGCACATTCTTCTATATAACCACAATAAAACCATCAAAATCAGGAAATTAACATTGACTCATCATTATTACCATCTCTCCTGCAAACAACAGTCACCTTTGCAAATTGTTCCAACGATGTCCTTGGAAGAAAAAGGATCAACCTGTTATGGTTTGGATATGATGTGTCCCCCAAAAGCATAGGTGTGAAACAATGCAAGAAAGTTTAGAGGGGAAATGATTGGTTATGAGAGCCTTAGTGCACTCATGCCCTGACAGGGTAACTGTTGGTAGGTAGTTTGTGGTTGAGGAAGTGGGTTCCTCGGGTCATGCCTTTGGTATATATATTTTGTCCTTGCCGAATGGAGCTCTTTCTCTACTTCTATGTGGCCACATCCTGGGTCACTTTCTTCTGCCGCACCATTCCACTATGATATTCTGCCTTACCTGGGACCAAGAGCAATGGAGTTGGCCGTCTATGGACTCAGACCTCTGAAACCTTGAGCAGCAACATTAACTTTTCCTCCTTTAACGTATTCTTGTCAGGTCTTTTGTTCACAGCAGTGAAAAACATAACCCAAGATCATGTTTTACAGTAGGTGCCATGTCTTTTCAGTCTCCATCAATCTTTTCTTGCCTTCATTATTTTAACAGTTTTGTAGACTACAAAAAAATTGTTTTGTAGAGAGTCCCACAATGTCTCTGATCACCGAAGAGATGCCAATTATGCTTTTGAGGAAAAACATCACAAAAATGCTGTTTCATTTTATTCTGCCATTTAGCAATTTCCGTGTGTTCTATTGCTGATAAAAGTTAATTGTGATCACATAGTCTAGCGAGGGTCCATAGGTTTCTACAATGTGAAGTTATTTTATTTTTTCTCACCCTTTTGAATAATAAGTCATTTGAAGATAATAACTTATGACAGGATGGCAATGTCATATTACTTGTCTTTTTGAAAATTCTTTTATTGATTATCTGCATCAATAAAGAATCATGGATTACTGTAGCATTTAATAAGTTTTAATCCATTATTATTAATTATTTTGATGATCAAATTGTCCAAACTTGACTCCTTGAAGTTTTTTTCAAGCTAGATTCTGTGTTTCTCAAATATGTGCTTATCATTTCTTTGGCACTTCCTTGCTTTAAGGAAACAAAAAGATGAAAGGCTCCTCATACACTTCCCCTGTTCCAATGGTGAGAACAACTATTTCTCCAGAACACCTGCCTCATTTAAACTGAGATGATGTCTAAAAACTAAGACCTGGATGACAGCAGCCTGGTGCAAGATGTCAGTGAGAGGAAGGGTATCCGTGCAAGAGGGCTGTGGCATTAGCGGCTCAACATGGAGCACTGGATTCAGAACAGGGTGAGAAGAAACTCTCCATTTGGGGGTCAAGGGTACGATGAAACTGAGGTAGTAACAGTTGTCTGGTTGCACGTAGGAGGGTGTTGATCAAACAAATAAATATACTGAAGAATTATGTCTAGACTTTTCATTGTAAGAAAAGAGCTACACACGTGGAATGAAAGAAAACTAGAATAAACCCTGTGGTATTGTATTTAAATTGCTGATATCAGTTTAAATATAGTTACCAATGTAGAGAGATAGATAGACAGGTCCAATACATGCTTAAAAACAAAATGAAATGAAAAAAAGTACATTTGGCAATACCTGGATGCTGACTTATATCAGAGCAGTGCTACTCTTGGGTATGTAAGAAAGATTTAGTGAATAGATATATACCTATTTGCATGTGTGACTGTGTATGTATGTGTATGCACACATTGTTATATATTTAGAAACACTCTGTATATGTGTGCATATATACACATTCACATCTGTATTTTAGTATCTATCCCTCTACATTGACAACTATAATTAAAACTGATGTCAGCAATCTAAATACAACACCACAGGGTTAATTCTAGTCTTCTACCATTCCATATTTGTAGCTCTTTAGTTACAATGAAAAGTCTAGACATAATTCTTTGACGTATTTGTTTGTTTGATCAACACCCTCCTACATGCAACCAGACATCTGTTACTGCCTCAGCCTTGCCCCACTCCCAAATGGAGAGTCCCTTCTCACCCTGTTCTGAATCCAGTGCTCCATGTTGAGTCACTAATGCCACAAGCCCTCTTGCATAGATACTCCTGTCACTGATATCCTGCATAAGGCTGCTTTTGTTTCTGCCCCACATGTGAGACCTTCTCACCTTATTCTGCCTGTTCTCCTACATGGATGCGCTCCTTACTCTGTCCAATGCCCCACAAACATTGCTACCTCCACCCTGCCTTTCTGGGATGGTACCCCAGCTTCACCTGCACACTTACTTAGCTCATCACACCTATTGGCTTTTGGCCTGATTTTTTTTTCAGGAAGAATAGTGTTATGTTTGGAATATGAAGTGGCCCCCAAAGATTTCTGTGTTGAAGGCAGAAGTCTTAAGAGGTGTGAATTTTTTTTTTTTTTTGGAACTGATTAGATCACCTTCTGAGGGCTCTGAGCTCATCAATACATCAATCCATTGAGGGATTCATGGCTGAATGAACTCTGGAGAGGTGGTAGAAACTGTATAGACACACAGACTCTAGTTGTAGGGGGTGGATTCTTGAGGGCATGCTCTGGGGGACTACACTTGTCCTCAATCCACTGTTCTCTCTCTGACTTCCTACTGCCAATTTTCCTCCACCTCATGTTCTCAGGTCCAAAGCAATGGAGCCAGCCAACTGTGGACTGAAATCTCTGAAACTGTGAACCAAAATAAATATTTCCTTCATTAAGTTGTTTTCTTCAGCTATCACATCAGTGAAAGCTGATTAACATAGACAATGAAGGTAAAAGAAAGAAAGAAAGAGAGGAAGAGGAAGAGACAGAGAAAAGGGAATAACAATAGATTTTTAAAGACAGGTCCTGTCGGGACACATGACTAAACCAGTCAGGGTCACTCCAGGTAAACTGGGCTGGCACAAAATAATGACACACAGAAAGAGAAATACGTTTTTCTTTGGGTAAACCAGCTCCCACAAAGGAGGCAAGGCAGGCAAGAAAGAGAATGAGCACGCCTCCAACCGGGTTTTATTGGGGAGAAGCCATTCAAATGAGGCAAGGGGTCAGGTTTCAGGGGGTTGAGTTACCTTTGTGATGTCTTGCAGGTCAGCAGGTTGACTGACATCTTGGAAGGCTATACCCACCGCATGTGCAGTGTGATGATCAAAGGCAGGGCAAGGGAAAGGGACACATATGTGCACAGCACAGACAGAGCTTCATCGTCAGTCCAGTCTGCTTTGTATGCTCAAGATGCTGACAGCTCATACACAAAGCCCACAGCTGGCTTGCCACATCTCCACATTCCCATTGCTCAGAACTGCAGGGCGCTCAGCTCCAGTGTGGCAACTCTCATCAATGTCCCATACATCCTTAAAAGCAAAATGAAATGAAATAGGTATGTCTGGCAATATATCTCACCATTTTAAAATTCCACAAATTGCACACTTTGCAGACATTGACATGTTCTATCACAAAGTAATAGGGCCAGTGCAACGCTTCTAAATGGTTCAAGAACTACCAAGAAAAAATACACATGAAGGTTTTAAACACTGTGTTAATCTTTAGGTTCTGCTCGAGTTCAACTTAAAAAGCCCTAGATAATCATTTTGACATGAGTCCCACATTTAGCAAGATTGAAAATATTTTAGGGTAGAAAATTTGTGGATAGAAACAGATATTACCAAAGTTATTGACAGATGGGGCTTGAGGTTTAAGACTGGTTGAGACAGTGTTAAGAATGGATTCTGTAGCCAAGTGTCTTGGTTCAAATCCTGGTTACAATGGTCAAAAATCTTGCTGTATAACTTTGAGCAAATTAATTAACATTGTTGTGTTTCAAATATCTTCCCTCTAAAATGGAAACAATAGTAGTAACTAGCCCATCAGGTTGTTGTGAAGACTAAATGAGATTGAATATGCATATTATTGATTATGTAAGTGTTCACTGTTATTATTGAGATGGGGTAGGGGGATTGGCTATTTTCTGAGAGTCTGCTAGTATTAGGAAGGGAAGCTTGTCAGCTCAAATGCAGAAGCTGAACAGGAAAACAAAGTTCCTAGAAGACTAGATCTATGAATATAGATAAATACAAGTCTGGAAGCTACATCAGAAGGAAAGCTGTGTTCAGACAATTCATACAGGAAAGTTTAAATAGTATAACAATTTTGAATCAGAAATTTTGTTGCTGTCTGCTTATAGAGGTAAAGAAGTGAAAAACATTGGGAGTTCTGTGCTGGATTTGCCAAGGATAAGCATGTTTCAGGCAATTAAAGCTGTATTTTCTAACATTGGATAAACTGTAATTATCAGCACTTAGAATCCAATCAAGTGGCTTTGTGATACTTTGCTGGCACAGAGTTGCTGCTATTTTTACTTTCCAATCCCAAAGTTATGCATAAATTAATGTTTAGGTTTAAAGTTTTAGAAAGAAAAGATAATTTTCCTGAGGTTACAATCTTATAGCTTATATTTAAAGGAGAACTAATAAAGTATCACTCATTATTTATCACATCTTCTTTCTTCTACCCTACTCCACACAGTACTTTTGGGGAGTCCAGAAAGGCAAAAAAAAAAAAAAGTTGTACAGAGAAATTGTTGGATGTATTCAGAATCTGGTTCCACTGTTTTACTTACATGTGTGTGACTTTGAGTAAATCAGAACTAAGCTGCATTTCTGCAATTACACATACTACAACTGGTTTATATGAGTAATAGACATAAAATATCTCTTGACATTGTACAATATCTGGCCTATAATATGTAGTAACATAAAGATAGCAGTAATGTCCTCTATTCAAAAATAAATAAGTTGACTTTCAAGAGCATATCTCAAAGTATATTAGACATTTAGAAACATTTGGAGATTTGGTACTCCTGTGTGATTTGTGGATAGGAACAGAACCATCAGACCAATTTATATATCCAGTTTAGCTCAGTTATATGCCTTACCTTCCAAAAATTAAAGCTTTGTGTTGATATGTGTATTTTATTCTTTTTAGATTAACGGATCTCCATTACTAAGTCCAAACAATGTGGATCTGCAAAATGTACAACAGAGGTGACAAGACCATCATAATAGCAGGGAAATTGATAAGGCAGATGCTGCATGCATTGTAAGCCTTTCTAAGGTTACCCTGACCTTTCATGTATCTTTACTTTTTAATTTCAGGAGGCAGTCAGCATATTTCTATTTAATCCAATGGTGGTCAGTAACAGTGAAAGGAAAACAATCATATAAATCAAAAAGATCATTTAGGTTGTCTGGAGGGAAAACATGTTATTTGGTAGGATGACCTTCTACCTTCCGTGTTTACAAGGATTTAGGCTCTGATCTTCCACAGGTCTCAACACAGAATAATGGTGTATCTATCAGCGACCAGATCTCCTGATTGCAAGTGTTGTGGGTAGCACCCAGCTTGTGACAAACCAAGATGTCAGGCACTAGTGGGAAAGTGATGAATCCTAGCAAGAGAACTTTAGCAGTGTGAGTGGATGTGTCTTCCAGAATGGAGGGAGACAAACTGAGACTAACATTATCCTCACATTCCTTCACTGCTTTCTAATACCTATCAGACAGTGAAGATATAATCTCTTCCCTGAAAGCAGTTGCAGTTAACCTTCATGGAACAGCACATGAACAAATGGATCTTATTATGCACATTGAAACTGGAGTTACTGACCAAGGATATAACAAGTACTGAAGTGGGTCATCCTTCTGCATCAGGGACCCTTATGTGAAAACTTTTATCTGGATATTCAAAGGATTTCTTTTCTAGTTGTTTTAAGTAAAACTCTGCAGTGTACAGTAAATTCCCACTAGTGCAATCACCCCAAGTACTCACTAAATCATTTGAACTTTTACCATCCAAGGATGAATAGATCAATAGCACTCTAGTTAATTGAAGGTTTATAGCATATTAATTAGTGAGTACTGCTACTGTAAGAAGCTATTTCAACATCTCAGGGTCTTACAAAGCAGACATTGATTTCTATTTCTATCATATATTGGTGGCCATGAATTAGTTATTGCATGTGTCTTTTAATCCAGTAAGGAGTAGCCCATATTTGAAACATAATGTTTCTATAACATAGAGAAATAAGTGGATGAGGCACATGTCATACCCACTCATATTCCTTTAGCCACAACTGGTTACTGGGACACAAACAACAGTATGGAGACTCAGATTTTTCCAACGAAAATACTGAAAGCCACAAGTGAAAATGCATAAGTCTCCTACAGATAAGAAATTTTTTTAATAATAACATAATTCATAAAAATATATTCTTTAAATTTTATTGGTTTCAGCCTTGTCAAAAGCATTCATTTCTCAAAATCAAAAATGGACAAGGAGTTTGAGATCTTTTTTTTTATAATTTAATCAGATTTTGGGGATAGAACAGCAGGAATCATCTGATTAAAGTAACCAAGTTACATTTTACAGTTAGAATTATTTCCATGTGAAAAAAAATAAGATGTAGCTTATAGACTTGTTAAGGAAGTTGCAATTAGTAAAATTCTAAATTATTGGATATAGAGTACAATGTACATCAATAAATGTTATTTTCCACCTGGTTTCTTACACATGGTCAGTTAAATGAACACTTCTAGTCCCCAATCCCTTCAATTTAGATTAGATAAGCAATATACAGCAAATGAAATACTTGAATACATTGTATTGGGACACAACAATGAAAATAAAGCCTGAAATAATATACTGTCTTCAAAATTCATATGTGTGGCCTTTCATATTTTTTTTCTTACAAAAGAAAATGAGAAAAAAGGGAGAGAGAACATAGTATTAAGCCAGATGGCATAAGTTTCAGGCCACATATGTGATCCTTTTTTAATTAAAACATTTAAATCATTGGACAATTAGCTTGAAATACTGCATTTGGAATAATACTGTTATTATTTAAGAATTGAATGAATACTGAACACAATACTGAATTTAAACTTCTTTCTTTACTTCTTTAGCTCAAAAAAATAAGTCCTTCTCTAAGCTACTTTCTCAAAAAGGAATTTATAACAAGATTTATTTAGGACATAGCGTTTTTAAAAATGCTTTACTTAGTGCATGATAGTTATACATAATAGGTGGGTTCATTTTGACATAATCATACATTTAATTACTCCATTTCAGTTCCCAGTGCCTCCTTTATCCCTCCTCTCCTCCCTCCCCACATTCCCTTTCCTCTGCTCTACTGGTCCTCCTTCTATTTATTTATTTATTTTTCAACTGATGCTTTATAGAAACATAAAGATGGGATTCACTGTAGTATATTTGTACAGGACATAGAATTTTAAGTGTTCAAAACTAAAACGCTAAGATCTTCCCAATTGTTCACATTAACCTTCTGGTACACTGATTTCACTCCAAGCACTCTTTGTTCCCAAACATTTGTGGAAAAGAATCAATATGAAGATAATTTTAAAAATCTGGACTTGGATGTGATGGGTTATTATGCAGGATTATATGACACTTCATGAAGGACAGTGACCAAAATGGATTTAACATTCTCTTCAGAGGGACCAAACAGATAGACTTCATAACTCTGGTTTCTGACCTGCTTTGTCCCCAGAGCACTTACTTTAGAAAATGTGCCATTGTGAACTCCTTTCTCTGCTCTTTTGATGTGTAAATCTTCTCCCCACTTCTTCCCAGTTTTATAGCCTAGGACTATGTTTCTCAAAGACCTGGGAGTTTATCTCTTTGAAATGTGCTCATCCAGAATGGTAGGACCCTTAACCCTCAATCCCTATGGGAGGCTAAAATCTAGCTTCCATAGTGCCAATTAGTAAATTCAGATGGCCTAATCACCCTGACCAATTTCCCTCACTTAATGTCCTAAAGCTCTCCCCAGCCTTTTGTTTCAGGATAGCTAAGTTCAATTTCTCTTCCCTACTGCAATAATCTTGACCTCTATTTTAGAAGTCTTGGATAAATCTTCCTTGCCTATTTAACCCCATCCTGAGCTCATTTTTCTTTGTCAGTACTAATAACTCAGTTCTAGATTGTTTAAATGCAACTCTAACTAATGACAAGGAAAAAAAATATTAAAACACTTCTTGAAGATTTTAAATTCCTTGAATGGTAGGCACAGAGCAAAACGACTTTTAGGCTCTACCTGTTACACGGTATTACTGCTTAGTCTTGGATCCTTTGTTTCACATCCCCCAAAACACCAAACTCTGAAAGTGATATCATCTGCTTAAGTGTGACTCACACTTCATGAAGCAGCCAAAGAAAATTAAATTTACTAGAAGCCACCCAAATGCTGTTTCGCTGAATCAGTGTGTGGCAGAATAATACCGAGACGCAAATCCATTTTCCATTTTAGAAAGACAAGGCTTCTGTAATGAGATGGAGTGCAGAAAGCAGCATTATCATATATTGTCATTGAAATATATTTCCCTGGTGGTTTTCCCCCAAAAAAGTATGAAATTGAGATAGAAAATAAAACAGGTGATACTGTAGACAGAGGTTAGTGAATATGAATCATCTGAAATATGTGACTTGCTTAACCCACTGCTGGTTTTCTGATTGATGGGAATTCAGATTATATCTATGGAAGTCCTGCATTTTCAGTGATGATGGTCTGAGCATGTGAGAGATTCATTTCAGCTTTATACTGTTTGAATCCATAAGAAAGAGAGGAAGCAACAAGTACACGGAGATTGAGGGTCATGCCAACTAAGTAAGCCTAAAGTTTTCTGTGATTGCTTTTCATTGCCATTTTTATTTTGGTTTGCTATGTGTCTTATGTTTTTATTTATTCTCCTATTTCTTCTTTACCCCCCTTTCTTTTTCATTAAATGAATCCAGTATGATCTTTTGATAGCCATCCTAAACTTTGGTGGATTAAGTTATGCCTACACTTTGAATAGTAGGCTAGGCCTACTGCAAAACCAAGTTGCATCCCGACCCTGATGCTTGCAATCAAGCCAAAAAGGTTTCAGACATGTTAAACAGAATAATAGGCATGAGTTTTTTAGAAGGGATAGAAAAAGGGGAAAGGGCACACTCAAGGAAAAGACCGGGTCCTCTCAGAGAGAAGAGGGGCAGTATATCTCTCCAGCCCTCCAGTTTAATTGGGGGTTCCAGGAAAGTTTCCAGAAAGTCCCACTCAGGTCCATCTCTTGGTTTTAGACTGACTGCAGAGTGAGAGCTGACTCTCAAGTCCACATTGTGTTTGACAACTCTAGGTCACTTTGACTAATGCTCTTTCCAATTGGAACCTGTTCTTACAGATTTGATGGTTATCTCTCTAAATTCTGGTGTCTCTTATGTATAAAGGTCACAAAAGTCCTCCACTTCAGAGTAACTTGTGTTTTTTTATTAGCATTTTAAGTCTTCATTTCTCTTGCAGACAACAGTTGGTTAGCTGAGGAATGTAACAAATGCTGTTAACTTAAACCAGCAGCTGCTGCAGGCAAATTCCCACCCCACCCGCTTTTTTTTAAGAAAGCATGTGGGGGTCAGCACCATAGGCCCAGTTTATAGAATTTTTTCCCTTAACCTCCACATGTTCCCACCACTCTTATCTGTCCATTCCCTATCAATTGTTATTATGTAATAGTTACTTATTTAGGCCAAGAGTTTCCTAATCAAAATTACCAAAAAAATATGCTAGTTAGGCAGAGATGCCCAACCAAATCTCTATGAGTTGAATGAAAATACACAGTTTGGAATGACTATCCAAAAGTCCACTTTATGCAAGATTTTACTTGTATTTCATTAATTATAATTAACAATATTTATTATTGTGACAAATGTTATTCAGTTTTCCCCATTGTCATAGAGTGAGTGCATCTATTATGAAAAAAAATGTAAATAAATCAATCACACAAGATAAATATCTAGTAATAATAATGATTATAATTTTTAATCATTACAGCACTTAGAATCACTTATGTGTAATAAGAAAAGATAGTTTTCTCTGGGTCAAATTGGTTGATTGCACCTTGCCTTTGAATTAATTTAGAGAGATGTCTCGATTAGAGTTTGATTCCATGAATATCTAACTTGTTCCTATGTACCACAGATTACTCGAATCTGAAAGACATATAGTCTCATTTTTATCTCATTTCTGGAAAAAAAGTACAGTTTATGAAAATAAAAAGAACAAATTTTCAAGCATTTTGTTCTTGTACTATAACAAAACTGCATAGAAACACCACCCACATATAAAGACACACAGTCTATCATTTTTTAAGATTACACATTTTTCTCCTTTCCTCAATTGCATATACTGACACTTTTGAAAATGAAGCCTTTTGGATCACTATTATCCCTACCATTTTAGCAACAAGATTATGAATTCACCTGTAATGTGAATGGAATTGATGTAATGAAAGCAGGTTAGTTAACTAGCTGCTATTTTAAAGTCAAATTCTATTCATAGTCTACACAAATAAAATGTCTCCTGAAATTTGATGAGCAGCATATATTTATACAAAGAAATAAAATAATATGAATTTCATTACAAGCTGTGGATTTTCAATTGGAGAAAATACATTCAAGAATTTAACATTTTGCAATGGTAAACTTTTTATCTACATATATTCCCGTATAAGTTCATTATTCAGATTTCCCTGATCAAAAATCACAATTAACATGTTGCAATGTTTAATATTCAAAGAAATTGGCCAACCTTCCAATCCTTTTTCAATTAATATTGATCTATTTTGATAAAAAAAAATCTGGGGGCTGGGTTGTGGCTCAATGGTAGAGTGCTCGCCTAGCACATGCGAGACCCTGAGTTCAATCCTCAGCACCACATAAAAATAAATAAAATAAAGGTATTGTGTCCAAGTATAACTAAAAAATAAATATTTTTTAAAAATCTGGCTTTAATGTTCTTCAATACAGTATTGGTATTTTAAAACACAGATCTAGAAAATTTTCTAGTTAAATCTGTTATTTTTATATTTTATTTTTCTTTCAATATTATGAATGCTTATGTTTTCTACAAAATGTTTTAAATTTGCATTTTGTTTTGGCAGTCACAATATTGAATGCTCTTAATGATTTGCAATCGATTTTCTTGTTTGGATTTCCTAGACATGCAATCATATCAGTATCAAATACAGATAGATTGATGCCCTCTTAAAGAATATTTTATCCATTTTATTTTAATTTCTTATCTTCACACATTTATTAAAACTTCCTGAAGGAAATCTTAATGATAGTGCTAGTGGCTTTCTTGTCTTCTTTCTAATTTATCTGGGAATTATTTGTATTTTATCATAAACAAGTATAGAGGCATTGTTTTCTTATGAACATAATTGTGTTCATTCAATGATTTTGTGCTTTTATTTGGCCTGTGGCTTAATTTTTACTCATAAAGAACATTAGTTTTCATTAAATTATTTTTGGGTATGGTTATATATATATACATGTATATATATTTATAATTTTTAATATGTTAAAATAAATTAATGACTTTCAAATGTTGTTCTCTATTTCTAAACAATACTGCTAAGTTCTAAGACTGCTAAAATTCATTTTATTTAGGTTTATAAAATTTGAATTTAAGCACTATGTTTGCCACATGCTTATTACTATTTTTCTGGAATGTTTTTCTTTCTGTATGCAAGGGAGTGGATTAAACAGGGCATGGGTGTATTTTCTCCTTAAGTATCCTGAAGAAAGAATTTATACATGAAACCACCAGAACCCAATTTGCATTTTCCTTCCTCTACCTCATTTGGTAAAAGTAAAACACACAACACACACACACACACACACACACACACACAGATTTACTGACCATACAAAATGAACATTTTAAAAAAATATTTTTTTAGTTGTTGACAGAACTTTATTTTATTCATTTATTTACAAATGGTGCTGAGAATCACACCCAGTGCCTCACACATGCAAGGCAAGTGCTCTACCACTGAGACACAACCTCAGTCCCAAAATGAACTTTTTGTGTTCATTAGCATTTACCAGTTTTGCTTCTTTAATTCTGGCTTTACAGACAAGAAAGACAATAGCACATATTCTTACTCATTTGTGGATACTAATGAGTTGATCCTGTGGAAGAACAGAATGGAATAGTAATAGTCAGTAGAGACTGGGAAGGGCAGGTGGGAAGAGGCAGAAAGATCAGTGAGGGGCAGTAAAGCATGCTTATAAAGGAGGGATGTGTTCTGGTTTTTATATAGCACACAAGGGTGACTATTGATTTAAAACAATCTATGGTTATATTTCAAAATGACTAGAAGTGTAGGAAATCCCAAACACATAACAATGATTAGTGTTTGAAGAGGTAAACATGCTTATTATCCTAATTTGCTTCTTCAGATTGAATATATTCAACAAGTTACCATAATATTCCCCACAAAGATGTACAAATATGTCTCAAGAAGACATATATGTAAAGTAGAAGGTAGAATGTTATCAAGAAAGTATTTGGGTTTTTCAAAAAAATATTTTTATTTATTTGAAAAAAGTACTATTTTTTATATTTTCCCCATATAGTCATATGCCTCCCATTTATTTTTCTTTGTTTTCTTCTTTTGCTAAGTCCTCTGGTACAGCATTAATAAGCCCTAATGATAGAAATACTTTTTTTCTTATTCCTAATGAAAATTCTAGTAATGTTTCATTATTAACTTTATTTTTGTTTCTAGTTTTTAGATACATTTTATTGTGATCAAATATGCATGACTTATCCTTTTAGCCATTTTTAAACATATAATTCAGTGACAATAAACACATTCACAATGTTGTGCAACCATCATCTCTGTCTACTTCCAGAACTTTTTCATTATTCCAATCAGAGAACCATCTGGTATTCTTCAGAGTTCGGGCTGGCAAATAATATTGGGAAGAGCAACAAGAACTGAGTTACATGAGCAGAGTACTCAGGTAAGAGCAAAGGGCAAATGGGTTTGAGAAAGTACTAGAGGAGACATGAAATAAGTTTATCTTTGCAACTTAAGAAGGTTAGTAGTTGGGCTGGGGATGTGGCTCAAGCAGTAACGCGAAGGCTGGCCTGTGCAAGGGCGCTGGGTTCAATCCTCAGCACCACATAAAAATAAAATAAAGATGTTGTGTCCACTGAAAACTGAAAAGTAAATATCAAAAAATTCTCTCTCTTAAAAAAAAAAAAAGGTTAGTAGCGGATGCCACACAGAATATTGCAGTTCATAGGAAGATTAGAAACAAAGACCCAAAGAAATAGAAACTCATGCTAAGTTTATGAATCTGAAAATTAACCCAGTAAATAATAGGTGAGGGAAGTAAATGCAATGACAAAAAAGCAAGATTTTAAAGGATTTTGAAAAATATATTTATGTTAGACTTTATTGTTAGTCCCCTGCAGTTTATTTGCTATTTTTCATCAGTTGGGTAATATGAAGATTTATTTGTTTTTGGAAAATTTGTATGGGAGCACTGTGGTAAGAAAAAAAAGAGATAAAGAGACAAAACTAAGGTTACAATTATGTAGCACTGATGACAGGGCAGGGGGGGGTGGAAGTGGAAAGGGTGACACAAAAGGTATTTATGAATTAGACTCAGTAGCACCTGGCAATCACGTTAGGTCTGCACACTCCCTCACTCACCTCTTTAAAACTCCTGCTTTCCTTTCTTCCTCCCTGCTAAAGAAAAAACACCCTAAGGCATAACTTTGATTATTTGATTATGCTATTCTGATTCTGCTCAATAAAGTCTAGTAATAACTTAAAATTGCAATGTAACTATCATCTCTTTAAGAAGGGCACATCAACAGAACCCATATATTCTGCCCACATTTTGTTTCTAATGTGAAGGGTTCCTTTATATATCATCTCCCATGTAGCATCCCCAGAAGACATCTATGACTTCTTTTGACATCCAAGCCTCTCCTAGCAGCAATTACAATGCCTTTCATAGAGTATGTACTTAAAAAGTTTCATTGAATTAATGGATTTGTTTATGCTCTATTGTACTCAGTAAAATTCAAACTTTTATGATGGCCTAAAATGCCTTGCCTCACCTGAACTGCTTATCTCTCCACTCTCATCTAACACTACTGCCTTTTCTTGGCCATGCACACCAAGGATTTCAAGGACTTTTACATTTACTATTTTCTCTGCAGGATGTTCAGCTTTTAGGAGAATTCCCAATGACACATTATCGTTTGGATATTGGTTTCCTCAGTGAGACAGTTCCTGAGGATCCCAATTATACTCAATCATATTAGGTCGTCTCCCTCTTTCTCTCTCTTGTATTATCACCAACTAAATTTTACTTTAAATATTTAAATAATTCATTTTATCTTTATTTCCTATGAACTCTCAGCCCCACTGGACAGAGATTGTGTTGACTGTGGTCACCCTCCTTCCTAGTTTCCACACCTCATACTCTATGCATGCTTGTTGAATGAGTTACATTTATTGTACCTTTCAAATTCTTCTTTTAACTAAATCTGAAGTATCTAATAAGCAGGAAGCAGGAATACAAAAAGTGACTTAATAAGTTCTTCCCGCCAAACTCAGTTTCTCCCAAACCTACATCAGGGAATCATTAGATCAAGTTATTTTAGAGGAACAGTTTGTTTAAGGACTTATAAAATATCCAATGGGCATGCTGATCAAATTACATCTGCTCAGTTGCAATCAACCAATGGTCTGAAATTCTCAAATCCAATGGTCTGAAGTTCTCAAATCAATTATCTTTCCATTTGAGAGAACATGTTAACATGACTTAAAAATCAGCCCCAAGAATTGGTGTTTCCACCTCAGGTTAACCTGTATACATTAAATATGTTCTCTAATGGTACTAATACTGTTTACATTAAATATGTTCTATTTTAATTTCATAATTGAATATTATTTCATTTGGTTTAAATATAACTTAATTTTTACTAAATATTTTGGAATCTATAAGTCTTGTAAACTCTAACATTTTTATAGATATTTATCAGATGGTGGAATTACAAATCATATGCAAAAATTTGATCAGCCTTAAATAATAATATCTCTGATCAATGAATCTTAGAAGAAATGGTGTAGAAGATCATGTCATATTTTAAACCATCCTGATATTTCCTCTATAAAAACAATAACAAATATGTTCTTTACCCTTTTCTATTTCAAACAAGCACAAAAGTAGGGTAATGGAGTGTGTCCAATAACAGTAACTATGCAGAGTTCAATGCATACTAACAATAGGGTACATATAATGAGCACTAGAAATGTTTAACACTTTGCATACTGTGCCCCCAAAGGCCCATGTGTTAAAGGTTTGATGGTCAGGGCCAAGTGCTCATTAGAGGCAGGTCTAGGTGAAGGAAGTTAGAATATTAGGAGCATGTCCTTGAAGAGTGTATTGGGACAGCGGTCCCTTCTCTTCTAGCTTCCATGATATAAAAAAGCCTCCACTACTAAGGACTCCTAACATGATGTACTACTTTGCCACAGGCCCAAAGCAACAGGGCCAAGTAATGACAGACTGACACCCCTGAATCTGTGAGCCCAAATGAACCTTTCTCTATTAAATTGATTGCCTTAGATATTGTGTCACAGTGATGGAAAGCTAACACACACACCCTTTCATTTGTTTTTACAATTCCCCAATGAATTTATATGAACATCCTATACTCACACAGGAAATTAACACCTAAAAAGGTTTGAAAAATTGCTAAGGTCATACAACTAATATTTAGCATTTTTTTTTTCTATTCAAAGATAGGTCTGTTTTCCTTAAATTCATGTTCTCAAATATCAAGCCATACTGCAAGTTTCTGTGCCAGAAAAAGAGGAGTATGGCAAATTTTCCAAAGGTCAACCAGTGCTTAGCCACAGTGTTAGCTATTATGGAACATTTCCAATATCACATGACTCACCTGCATGACCAGGCCACAGGATCAGAATACAGAACTCAGATTTTTGTTAACACTCATTTTCCTAGCATGTTTGTAAAATTTGCCCTAATTTTCTAATTTTAACCAAAATACCTCAATACTGCAATATAAAGTAGGAAGAAGTTTATAATGTAAAGAAAGAAATTAGCACATGCTGACTCACCCTAAAACAATTCCATAAACTCACAGGTTGAAAATTGATGACAACAATGAAATTTAGGTATTATCATTTCCATTTTACCAAGTTAGTGGAAGATAGCTATAGTAACATAGGTCTTCAACAAAGAACCTAAAAAAAAAAGACATGCATATAATAAATGATGCATAGCAAACAGAGATCATTCTCCACTGGGGTGAACAGAGAAATCTCCCTTTGTGTGTGATATTTTAGCTGGGTCTGAAAAGCTGTTCCAGAGGAGAGCGGTTGCAAAAGCAGATGTGGGGAAAGTACTGACATTACATGTAAGTAGCTGCCCAAGAAAGGGTAATATCACAATTAAATAAAGTTAAAAAAATAGAACTACTTTGCCTTTTAATGCATTTTTGTTTTTCTTTTTAACTATTTGCTCTTTTAAACAAATATATTTAGTTTTTCTCAGATTTGATATTTATAACTGAAACACCAATCTCAGTTTTAGTGTATTTAATACCATTCTTCTCTGAATTTTCTCTTCTTACAGATATTCAGTTGTCAAAATAAGCTTGCATGTTAATATTCACTCCACAAGTTCTTCTACCTCTCTTTAACTCTTGAGCTGATGGAACAATTTAAAAAATACTATTATGAAATAAGCAAAATTAACTATGTTTTTCTCCTATTTTAGGAAATAAATTAACTGATGTATAGTTTAACTCTGTCATTTTATAGAGTGGCCTGGGATAGCAATTCTCTGAATTTACTAATTACAAATATAAGTTCAGTGTATAAAATAGATAATAAAATATAGAATCGTCTGGGATTGATGTAATACCAAGTTAGATAAGCTTACTGTGGTATAATAAAAAAATGTATTTGACTCTAGTTCTCCATTCTGGGCAGGAGTTCCTAAAGTCCTCAGATTATCTTGAGTGACAGGAGTGTCTTTTGTTTTGAGCTCCTTCAGTCATACCAATTTATGATAATAAGGAGACTTAGGGTAAAACTCCTAGAGAGTCTCAGAAGCATACCAGTTCAAAAGATCAAATGATTAGAGGGATGGAAATTTCAGACACATCCAGTAACTCTGAAAAAGGGAGACAACAACTGGGATAAAGTTGTGTAAAAACCCATGCACCATGAGATTTGTTGAGATTCTAGGTATTTGAACACATTGATATACTTGGGAAGTTTGGAGAGGGCATTCAAGTGCTACTCTGCTCTCCTTCCCAATGTCTTGCCCTATGCATTTTTTAAATCTCATTGTTCCTGAGTTTGTAGCCAGTCTCAAGAATGTTGTTGCAATGACACAAAGTGAACTAATCAAGATAGGCACTAACTAACACTTAAAACTGAAATAAAAAGTTAAACAAATGAATATAAACATTTCATAACTTTAATTGCTATTTGATGGCAACCAGAGACACACACTTAAAATCAATCTTGAAGAGTCACATGTAGAAAATTTAAAGGAAAACCCAATAACGCAAAAAGACAGTTCCCACACTAGTAGGTCTATCTGGCAGCAAAATTAGATGTATATGTGTTTACGAAGAAAGTCCATCTCCCTTGGTATGCATGCTAGCAGTAGCAGAAAATCTGCTCACATGTGAGCCAAATCTCTCCCCATACCTCTCTCCTCTGACTCCCTGCCCACAATGATAAATGGAATCTGAGGATGGGATTCAGTTCCTGGCCCACCCCTTCAACAATGGCAGCCTCAGCAGCATTTTGTCCCACAGGATACGTGCCCAGGATGACAGATCTGTTCTGCTGCAGTGTTTACATGAACAAGGTCTCTGTTTCACACCTAGGATAGCAAGTAGGCCATCCACCTGCAGTAGCAGCATCAGCAGTCTGGGTGGGGACCCATCTCCAGCTCTGGGAAGACCAACTGGCCCAGGGCAATAAAGAAAAATAAAATACACGACAATAAATTACCAGGACTCTGACAACTAACCTGTCATTGAAATAAGTATTTGCAAAAAGTATTCCAGGACTTAGACACTAAGCCTAACAGTGTGATGCTTGCTAAAATAGAAGTTTTAGATAGGATAAAACCATCCCATAATAATGTGCAAAAGTCAAAGATACAATTGAAAATCTCTAAAAACACCAAAAACTAAGAAAATCACAACTTGAAAGAGAAAGAACAATTGATGATATCAACCATGAGATTTTTCACAAATTTTTAATTTGATTCACAAGTTAAGAATTAAGAGATAGGAATTTTAAAGCAGTCATCATCATCATCATCATAAAACATTTTAAGAGGCTGTTACAAATTCTCTTGAAACAACTAAAAATGTAAATAATTATACAAAAGTAACAGTTATAAAATAATATATTTTATAGAAAAGAATGAAAGAACCATAATAATAATAATAATAACAATAATAATAATAATAAATTAAAACTCCCTGGATATTCTCAAAAGTACAGTACACAGTATAACATCAACAAACTGGAGGAGCGATCAATAGATTATTTAATCTAAACATTCTGATGAACCCAGCCTAATTCCATTTTAAGATTGGGAGCCATCTCATCACAAAGTCATGAAAAGTTCATTTCTGTTTTACTATAAATTACTGAGATATCTAAACTTGTTAGGAAATCCTGCCTGTGCTCTGAACTCACCCATGCCTGGCTCTCCTTGACCAGATAACAACCCTCTCTAAAACCTTAGTGGTGCCTCATAAATCCTGGCTCCCCCTGACCAGATAACAACCCTTTCTGAAACCTCAGCAGCGCCTCATAAATTCTGATGTTGGGATCTGAATTTACTCCCCACCTTGAAATATCATGCCATGTAGATCATTAATCTGCTACCTGCCCTTGTATTATGTTTGCCAGAACCCTGTTAGCTGTAAGTTCCCAAGACACCCCCCTTTTGTAACGTTTTGTGCTATATAAACCTTTTCTTCCCTGAGAGCTGGGCTGATCTCTAACCCACGTTTGGGAGAGACAGTAGCTGGTGGCCAGCTTTCTTTGTGTACACAATACAAGCTTGCTTTAATCTGATTTAAAATTGGAGTTGGTGGTCTTTTCTTTGCGTCTCGGTTCAACAATTCTTATCACTATTTAACAATTCTAACTTGCAATTATAAAACTTCTCCCCTGAAGAATCCTTAGATGTTTTCCTTGGAGAATTTAAAGAATGAGCATAAAATTTACTCAATCTTTTTCAGTGCATAGGAGAGGAAAGAACACCCTGATATCATGATATTTTGTTTTAACTTTTTAATGTCTGCTTTCATATCTATAAGTATAGTTATTTCCATGGATTATTATTGCTCTTTTAAAAACATCAAGTAATGCCTTCATTTTCTTATCTGAAAAATAAAGTCTTTAAAATGAAAAAAGGACCTTTTAATTTTAATTATTACTTATACACAAAGAAGCAAGGAGGTTCTAGCTAAATGAGAAAGAAGTTGGAGAGGCATGGATGCTGAGCTAGAGAAATGAACAGTTTGGAATACTTGACTCCTGCAGAAGCAACCTAAATCATTTAAGGCAAAGTTTCCATAATCCATCATCTCAAATGTGAACATATTTCTCTTGCTCTGAAATATAAGTAGTAGGTCAATCTGAAAACAAAACAAGAAGTTTGCTGCTGATCTGTCACATTCTTCTCCGAGTGCAATAGAAGAACCAAAGGAGTGCTGGGGGCTTTGGCAGCTGAGTTCTTGTCAGCAAGCCATCTCTTGCTTGGTTGGCAAGATTAAAAATGGTTATTGCCTTAGGAGGTAAAGAGTAGCCTGAAGGGAATTGCCTCAAGGAAGCTAAAATGCAGCTCTGTGAAATCAATAGCATGGCAGAAAGAAGGTTATTTAGTCAGCAGAGGACCTTTGGAAACTCTTTTGTTCAGTGGATGTCATAGCTGCAGTGACAAGTTACAAAGTAAACAAGCTCACTAAAATTTCAGGAAATATTTTGAATGTCACTGCTTGTTTTCTATGTTGTCACTGCAGACTCCTCAGAGATAATGACTTCGGCCTTTCTTTAACTTAGTCATAATATTTCCTTTTATTAATTAACATTCACATCTAACATGGTGATTAGTATGCTAAGTCCCAATCTGTAGGGCTTCATTTTGTTCCTGGATGCATGTGTCACCATGACTAACATTTTACATCTATTTGTTTAATTTAGATCTGAACTGGGAACATAATTTGGAAATACAAAACCATGGGGGAAACAAAATCTAAAAGTACAAAGAGATTTCCTGTCACTAGAGAAAAACTCTATGGTGAAGAAATAAGTTTCTATAAACATATCCACTCAACAAATATAGACAGATGAAACATTGAGACTACCCAATAAGGGAAAGGGGACAAAAGTAGGGACCAGGAAGTGAGACTTCCTTTGGACTGAGGTGAGTTATTTGCTATAGGAGGCCCAGCTTGACAGACCATATAACCCATCAAAACATACCCAGGAAGACATTGTGTAATCTACATAATAGTGGGAAAAGAGAGCCTCATGAAGATCACAAAAATAAACTCAAATTTTCACAACTGTCATGGCTGAAGGATGCCTTCAAAATGATCATCAGCACAGGACCAGTTAGCATGAATCAGTTGACCAGTATGAAAACAAAGCACATCTAAAGAAGAAGCAAGAACCTGACCAATTAGCTTTGTGGAGGCCAGAGAAGCAAAGGGAGAAAACCTAGAGTAATCCAGTGCATATTTCTATGTCCTAGAGACAAGAGTCCCATTATAGGATACTTACATAAAAATGGGAAACCCAGTAGCATTAATATAAACTCATCAGCCTGCTTTAGAACCATCTCTAGATCCAGCTGCTGAAAGATTGATTCTTACTAAAAACCATTCTTACCACACAATATGTATATTTATGACAGATACTTAAGAGTAGCATATATTTCTAAAAATTCAGTCAGATGTGAGAAATAATTTCAAGGCCTATTTGATTGCTATGAGATTTGGAATATTTCTTTCTCCAACAGTCTTTAAAGTCCTTGCCTTGATTTTGAGGATTAATAACTGATCTCTCAAGCAGCAGTTCTTCTATCAAAAGATAGAAGAAGAGGAAAAAATCCATTTCTGGGATCTTTAATTCTCCAGTGTCTCCTCTCTGCAAGGGATTTTGTGTTTATACAAAGTGTCAAGGACTTAATATTAGAGTTAGGGATTTTTAAAGGTCCTATCTTGTCATGTAATTACATTGCAAAGAAGGGATAGCTTTTGTTCACAACTTCATTCTAACATTTTCCTACGAGTGTTCATTTCAAACGTGAGAAATAAATGCCACATGAAGACTAAACTTGTCTAGTAACTGGGTTCAGAATATTCACTCAAGTGTCTCTAATGACACTAATCACAACTAATCTTGACACTAAGTGCAAGTTGTTGATATGTAAGAAAAAAATCTGTAGCTAATTTCCTGCAAATCATATATCTGAAAGGGGACTTGTATTTTAAATGCATAAAAAATTTAATTCAATTGTAAAAGGCAAATACTCCAGTTTTTAAATGCATGAAGGATCTGAAGAGACATTTCTCTAAGGAAGATGTCCAAATGACCAGTAAGTAGATGGGGGAAAATGCTCTATGCCATTAGTCATGGACATTCAGATGAAAACCTTGAAAATATTCCATTCACACTCACTACAATGAATATCCAAAAAGTTAGTAACAAATGTTATGAAGATGTAAAGAAATCAGAACCCATATACATTGCTGGTAGGAATGTAAAATAGTGCAGCCACTTTGGAAAATAGTGTGGCATTTCTTCAAAATGTTAAATATAGAATTAATATATGACTCAGAAATTCTACTCCTTAACATATAACTACAAAAAGTTAAATGTATTTCTACACAAACTTGAATACAAATATATATATATATATATTTGTGTGTGTGTATATATATATATGTATATATATATATATATATATATATATATATATATATGAAGCACTATTCATAATAGTCAGAAGGTATGACCATCTGCTAACAAAAAGTAGTTGTTATTCATGATATGAATAAGTCTTGAAAACATGCTAAGTGAAAGAAAACAAACACAAAAGACCACCTTATGTGATTCCAGCAACAAAAATGTCCACAGTAGTGAAATCTATAGAGATAGAAAGTAGATTAGTGGTTGCTTAGGATTGGGGTTTGAGGGTGGATGGTAGAGCTATACAGGAGTGATAGCTAAAGAAGATGAGGTGATAAAAAATAGCTAAACTTGACTATGGCAATGGTTAGAAATATATATACTGAATAAAACTGAAGATCACTAAATTGTATACTTTGAATAGGTAAGCTGTAGGGCATATGAATTATATCTCAATAAAGATGTTGAAAAGAAAAAGAAAAGAAATAAGAAAAAGAAAGAGAAAATAGAGAAAAGAAAAATCTGTAAAAACTCAGTTCATTCCTAGCATATTCCACATCTGGCTGGGGAAGTTGGGGCACAGAGAAAGACATTCTACCCAGCTAGCAATGTGACACAGGTTAAAGAAGCTCCCATCCTTTAGAAATTAAAAATGACTCACTGACAAGAGCTAATATGATAATGCTTTATATCAGATAATAAAGACAGGAAATAAATAGGATGTATGATATTTGATAAAACAATGAGCTCTAAAATATGTAAAGATATTTAGTATCAAAGACATGCAATACAGAAAGATGTTGGATGCCACCGATCCATCATTTTTCTGTAAACAGTTTCAGTCAATTATAATTCACTTGCAATACTACACTAATTTTTTTGTTTCGATTCATTAAAAGATATGTTTCCTGCACTCTCAATTAGGTTTTCAATGGATATATAACAAAGTAATAATTCTGAGACGAGAAATTGTTTCTTTAAAAAATTAGACGAGTTAATTCCTAGTTAATTACAATAGAGGTATAACAATTTATTGGGAGAGCAGATAATATAAATGTATTGAAACATAATGAATACTTCTCTGAACTTCATTAGGTTTTCATATACTCATTTCTATTTAATTATAACTAAATCACCACCATTTATTGCCAAGTTGGAAGCACTTTCAAATAATAGCTTGGTTAATACTGAATTAAAGTGCAATCCTATGGAAGTTCCTACATAAAAACAAATGAATTAAGTAGGAATAAATTTGTCTCTAAAAGTACTTTCAGACTTATTATAATTATATCATTCTTCTAACATGATACACAGAAACATTTTAGGAAATGTACACTCAAAGCAAAACAAAAGATATATTTAAAAAATTAAATTTGCTGTCCCAAATGGTTCCTTATATAGGAATTTTGATTTAGGACATTTTTCATTTGAGCCATTTTGTATTAAGTTCTAACCAGCCTCTGACTGAAGGATATTTCAAGAATAATAGGTGAAAATGAAGCATAACTAATTTAAAGCAGTTAAATTACAAGTATTTATCACCATAATAAAAACACAATATGCTATTTACAGGGCTGAAGAAAGATTTAATTCAATTTTCCTTACTCAACATTTTACATTTGTAGGAAATATGATTCTTCAAGATTTAAAGTTTCTGAAAAATTTATGAATAGAAAGCATAAATTATTTCTTTTTTTTTTCAAAATACTTTTATAGTATAGTCACCTTACTGTGGGATAGCAAATACACTGTTTATCTCCAAGTTGACATTTTCTATGATAAAGTTCTTCCTTGGTATTTTGAGAAGCAGTTTTAGCAAGTTGACCAAAATCTGCAAATAGTTCATATATTCAAACATAAAGAATATGATGGATCTTTAGCCTTTTTTTTTCTTTTCATTTTTCCTAACATCTTAATAAAGTTCTGGTCCTACTGTAAGTTCCAAAAAAATTATACTCTACTGAATTGACTGAACTTCAGTCCTTATCAAGTGGAGTTTAGAAATTGGCATGGTGTTAAACTCTATTAAAACGCCTGTGAGGTGGCAAAGCCCTCATCACTAGAAGATTCTTCAGGGACCTGGATAAACAGATTCTTTACCAGGATTCTACTCTGTTTCTTGGTTTCTGGTAACCAGAGGCTTCTATCTGGTGGACTCTTTGTCTTCCAAAGGACTATTCTTTTTTACCCTATTCTTTCCTACCCTAATTTCTTAGTTTGTGTTTGAATCTGACTGTGACTGAGACTCAGACTTCCTAAATTCCTTTCCTACTTTTCTGAGTTGGAAGCCTAATCCCAATGGCTCAGGAGGCAGAGGCAGGAGGATTGTGAGTTCAAAACCAGCCTCAGCAATTTAGCAAGGGGCTAAGCAAATCAGTGAGACCCTGTCTCTAATAAAATACAAAATAGGGCTAGGGATGTGGCTCAGTGGTCGAGTGCCCCTGAGTTCAATCCCTGGTACTCAGCCCAGAGATGAGAGAGAGAGAGAGAGAGAGAGAGAGAGAGAGAGAGAGAGAGAGAGAGAGAGAGAGA
>NW_025999977.1:18450002-18512737 GCF_001458135.2 Marmota marmota marmota | reverse complement strand
AGAGAGAGAGAGAGAGAGAGAGAGAGAGAGAGAGAGAGAGAGATCCCTCAGGCACCCTGTTTGAGTCTGTCCTGCAGGCACCCTGCTATTCCATCTCCTAGTCAACATTAAACCAGAACCCAAATGACAGCCAAAGGCTGAGTGAGCTCCTCCTCTCTTCTCCACTATACCCTTTATCTTTGCACTTCTAAATCAAAACAAGGCCATTTTACAGAATGTTGTATTATGTGTTTACCTGTGAATTCTCTCAACTAGACACGAGCTCCTCTGGGCCTCCAGTCTTTGTGTTCAGTCTTTAAGCATTATCAAGCAATTGCAGACACACTGAAGTTGCATATAGAGGGGGAAATATGTGAGGCAAGAACATTTTGGAGGCTTGGAAAAATACCAAGAAACAGAGCAATTCTGGAAGTGTCATTTTAGAAAGAAAAATGTATGTTTGGTATATATTTTCTGATATATGCCTGATAGAACTCAATAAAATGAAGGATCAAGGAGAAAATAAGGTATGGCAAGCATTAACTATCCAATGAACAGGTTAATAAGGAATGAGTGAAGTAACTTAGTGTGCCTACAAGATAGTTCCTCCAAATTCCAATTTAAAACAATTTTGAAATATAGTAAGAAGCAAGTATCATTGTTAATAACAGGCATGAACTTTTGTCTTTCTCTTCTAACCTGCTATTGTTCTTGATTAAAGGGATGTTTTTATCCATATATATGCACACATGTCTTTTTTTACATATATTGGCCATGTTTCTAGGCATTAGGATATTTTTCGTCTTCATATCTAAATAATTTTTGTCCAAGTATAAAATTACCAGATGCTAGGACATGCCACAGGAAAGATGAAAGGAACAGATTCTATGCATCTAACATGATACCATTTAAAAGTAGTTTTCTACGGACTTAGGCATCAATGTGTGGATTCTCATGGGTACCTCCAAGAGTTTCACTATTTGGATATTTCAGGTGCAGGTAATCCTGCCTTTCTTCTCTGACAAACAACAAAATGTGGCATTCAGAAAATAACTTTTAGTCAGCTACTATCTAGGTCCTTTAGTTTTACCGATTTCTTCTGTAAAAGTCCAAGATATACCTACTAAATATGTCTCACCTAACCACAATCACTTTTCTCTATTTGTTCTGTAAATTAATGTTATCTTAAAAAAAAAAAAGCAGATTATAACATAGGGAGGAAATGAACCGATTCTAGACGGAAGCAAAGGATGAAACATTATGAGTTGGGACTTTAGAATTCAAATCTTCTTTCTGTCACTCTGGTTTAGTGACCTATGGAAAATTATTTCACCTTTTTTTAAAACTCCTTCTGCAAAATGAAGGTAATAGTACCAGTATGGAAAGGTTGTTGTGGGAATTACATAATGCAAATAAAGAGAGCATTATGACTATTATGTGTAAAGCCCTCAATGAATGTTAATCATTGCTTTGTTCTTCTGAATGGCTCTCAGAATCAACTGCCACAGTATCATCTCATTAGCTGCTAAAATCATCATCATCATCATCATCATCATCATCATCATCATCTAGAAAATACAGACCTGATAATATTAACCACATTTTATTTTAAAAATATAATTTGTATAACTCTCTTTTTTACATAATTTCAAACTTATAATTTACAAGAACAGTGCAAATCACCATCATATATGTTTTACCCAGATTCACAAATTACTTTTTCCCAATTACCTAATAATTTTCTTTCTGTCTTTGTATGTATATGCATGTATTTTTAGAAAATAACTGCATATAATATATTTACAGGATTATAAAATTACATATAAATTGACATATAATAATAATTTAGAAAGTACTATAAAATAATGTAGTATAAAATAAACATAATTATTTCTAGACCTTTGGAGAGTAGGTTGCATAATTTATGCATATATTCTTCAGATCTGAATATTTTTTACATAACTACAATTATCAAAATCAGGTGGTTTGCCATTTACACCATGCTACTATCTAAAGTACAAACCATATTTTATCCACCTCAATAATGTTCTTTGTATTTTTTCTTTTTATTTCTTTCCACTTGTACTTCAACTTTTTATTTTTTTAAATGTCACTGAATTTTTGAAATATAAAGTTATTTTGAAATAGTTGTGTAACTATTTCTATGATTAGATTAGTTTTACTATGATTAGATTAGTTTTATGTATATTTGTCAAGAATAGCAGAGAAATGATGCTTTTTTATTCTTTTCTTTTGTAGTGCATTATATCAAGAGGTGTATGATGTTGGTAAATCCTAGTGCTTATTACACTAACTTTGACCACTAAGGTAAAGTGTTGGTCAAGTATTGTCACCCAATCAATTTTGTCTTGTATTTAACAAATAATTTGTGGGGAAATATTGTAATATTCTTATTCCTTATCAAATACTTTTAGCACTCGTTGATGATTCTTGCTTAGCAAAATAATTATCCTGATAATTGTCAAATTTGAGTTTTCTTAATGTATCATTCTTTCTACCTTTATTGAAAGAGCTCTTGGTCTTCCTCTATACAATTATCTACTCTTTCATGTACATATTTATATAAAGATGGACACGGATTGTAAATTTAGTCAATGAATTATAATCTATCACCCTTAGTATTAATTTTGACACTTAAGTTTTCTAAAATTTAGCCACGGTGTGACTTTTAACATATTTTCACTTTCT
This sequence comes from Marmota marmota marmota, assembly GCF_001458135.2. Lineage (NCBI taxonomy): Eukaryota > Metazoa > Chordata > Mammalia > Rodentia > Sciuridae > Marmota > Marmota marmota. Next base: position 18,510,049 of record NW_025999977.1, on the reverse strand, counting down.
TTGAACATTTTCTTTTACTCTGAATCCAAAAGATCTTTCTGCTTATTTTTCACTTCCCAACCTAGCCTTGGAATCAGCAGTTTTTCCAAGAATACCAGATTCCTTTTATGGTAGATTGATATTTTATGATTAAGATCAGGGCACTTAGTCACTAATACTGGAGTGTTATTTTGCAAATGTAGATATCTATGTTGAAACCACGAATTGATACTGATATCTATGATTCCAACTAATACCACAAAGTACATTTTAGCTTTTCTTCTTTCTATGAACCCTAAGTCTCATTGTTCTTAATATTATGTGTTTATTCCTTTGGTCATAGAAAACACACACAAAAAAAAAATATTTTCAGAATAGTTATTCCATACCACTGTGCAAAACAAACCTACTAACTATTCACATGCATTTTGTTTTTTTTTTGTCTTTAGACCGACAGTTTACAGTGCAAGGACAACTGAAAATTAAAACTAAGAGGCTTAATTCTCTGTGATAAAAAATAAGGGCAGGAACACCCTCATTTCTTAGAGTATTTTCTTTTGTAAAGCTGTAGTTGTAAATTATGCAAATCTTTTTTTAAGCTTCTTGCCAGTTATAAAACTGGTTTATAAAATCCAGGAAAGTCTTTCTCAAGGACGTGGAAGCAGTCCCTTTGAAATGTAAACAAATGTCAAGTGAGAGTGCTCCAGTTTCTAAGGAAAAGTAGGAGCCTCACTGGAGCCTTGCTGAACTGCCTCCTTCATGATGTGAAGTCTTTTTCTTTACATAAAGTCAATTAACTAACAGAGAATTACGCCAACTGCCAGGTAAATTTAGGATGAACAATATGTGACAGATGAAGATGTCAAGTCCTCATACTTGAGGATTAGTTATTATTTAACTTGAGGACATGTATATAATTGGTAGTATCTGCTTGGTTATGTAAAAGGGTAAGATTTATTTCTGTCATTGCAATATCTAAATGGATTGCCTGTAATGCACAACACGTCCTGACTGAATGCTTGACCCATAGTAAAACTGCTTACTTTTTTTTTTTTTTTGAGAGGAAAAAGAAGGTTTATTGCTTTGCTAGAAAAGGAGAAACAGAGGGAACTCTTGTCCCAGAGGCTGTGACTCTGCCCATCAGCAGGCAGGGGGCTTTTAAAGAAGTGATTCAAAGGCTACATTCCACATGTTCTCTGTTGGAGTTGTAATTCACTTGTTAATTTAGGAGACAGTGGTTTCTGAGATCTTCTGGTACCATCCCCATTCTGGATTACTTCATTCCTATGCTGGGTGTGTGCTTACTTTTTCCACAGTTTTTAAAAAGGAATTTTCTAGTGTGGGAAAAGATTTTGTTTTCAACTATATTTCCCCAACAATAGTCAAAGCTGTGCTCAAAAACCCATTGTGTTAATTGTTATATCCCCTTAACACATTTAGTCTTTAGTTCCAGTTATGAAATAACTATAAAACCTTAAATATAGTACATAATATAATTGTGATATTAATTCATACTAATAATATAATAATATATATCAGCTCTAGATTACAATTTTCAAACTATTTCAATGTACCTGTGTTGAGGGCCACAGCCGAGTCGGGATGAGGCTTGGCATTTTTGCCAGAAGTAGTGGTTGAGAGGTGACGCCAGCGAACCATTAAGATGATGACTTTTGAGTTCTCACAGAGTTCCCGTGGAGTTCCAGTTGAGCTCTCGCGGGGATTCCTGAAGAGTTTGCATTGGTTGGGGAAGTGCCAGAGGAGGGATTTCCGGTTGGTGGTTCCTGGAGGAGCCGCGTGGCGTTCAGGAGAATTCCTGGGGAGCGTGTGTGGAGTGTGCTGGTGGAGTTCAAAAATAAAGTTTGTTCCTGCTTGAGTGGCTCCTGATTTGTGCCCAGCCAGACTGTGGCATACCTGTGTCAATTTCATTCAAATATTTGCAGAACTGTAAACTTAGGACTTAACGGGTCAATATGGTTATATGCTAAATTTTTAAAAAAATTAAGTTAATTTATTTCCATTTACTTTTTTATTGATACTGGGAATTGAAACCAGGGCCCTTTACCACTGAGCTATATCCCCAGTCCTTTTTAATATATTTTTGAATTTTTAAATTTGTTTTAATTAGTCATACATGACAGTAGAATGCATTTATGCACTTTGATGTATATATGTACATAGGGTATAATTTCTCATTTTTCTGATTGTACATGTTGTAGAATTACGTCAGTCATGCAGATATATATATATATATATATATATATATATNATATATATATATATATATATATATATATATATATATATATATATATATAAAATATAGTGCCCCACCCACCCTTATTGTGAATTAGCATTCACAATCAGAGAAAACATTTGGCCTTTGTCTTTTGGGGATTGGCTTATTTCACATAGCATGATATTCTCCAACTCCATCATTTACTGGCAAATGCTATAAATTCATTCTTCTTTAAAGCTGAGTAATATTCCATTGAATATATATACCACTTTTTCTTTATTCATTCATTCATCTATTGAAGAACATTTAGGTAAGTTTCATAATTTAGCTATTGTGAATTGATCTTCTATAAACATTGACATGACCACATCTCTGTAGTGTGCTGATTTTAAGTTCTTTGGATATAAACTGAGGAGTGGGATAGCTGGGTAAAATGGTGGTTCCATTCTGAGTTATCTGAAGAATCTCCATAGTGCTTTTCCCAGTGGTTGCACCAATTTGCAAGGCCACCAGCAATGTATGAGTGTACATTATTCATCACATCCTTGCCTATATTCTTGATGATTGGCATTCTGACTGAGGTGAGATGAAATATTCAAGTAGTTATTTTTTTTCTAAATCTTTATTTTTTAGTTGGACACAATATCTTTATTTTATTTATTTTTATGTATCTGCTATGTATCCTACCCTTTTCTAAGCCTACATGCCTCTCGCTGTGTAGATAATTAGAGAAATTTGAAAGAGAAATAACTAGATCATCAACAACAGCAACAAAAAAAGGAAAACAATAAAAGAGTATTTTTCCAACTTGCTTCATCCTTTTTCATAGTTATATTTAAATAAATTGCAGAAACATCCAAAAGACTAAGGAAACTTTTAAAGACAGGTTAGGTTAATTAAAAATTTTATCAAAATATGTTTGGATGGTCTTGTATCACAAGCAAATTTAAAAGATTGAAACACTGTTAAACTTCAGAAAATAGAAAAGTCAGAAAATTTTGAAGTTTTCTAATCTATTTTGATATAATCTATATTCTGATTTTTCCATACTTTAAAGAGCTAAACTTATGAGCTTAAATTTCCAAATTTATATCATTGTTTTCTACCTCTGATCCCTTTATATTATCTCTTAGAATTCAGAAACAGTTAAAACATGATACTTTAGAGTGAGATTACCTTTCAAATATCTTTCACATTCTTTCCCCAATAATAATGCATAGTTACTTTTCTCCTCATAAATAAAGGAAATTAAAATACCCTTTTGTCCCCTCAATCTTGACTTCCCACTTCCATTCTGCTATTTTACATGTGTACCTTTCCAGAGCTCTTTCTGTACATTAAACGTGTGCACATGAATATCCACTTCAATATCCTTTTCGTTATCCGGGTCATCCTAAAGAAAGATCAGCCTAGGGCAATTCAGACTGTGCACGCAACCACATTCCTTATTTTATCTGAGTTTATTTAAGTGAAACAAACATTCAGGTCAATGAAGAAGAAAATGAGCTTCAGAGATACTCTTTGGGTTTGCAAAGTAAGAGTGTGCAATGTGTTCTGCTTTATTTTCCCAATGGTAACTGTGGTTGGGTGGACAGAGAAAGATTGACATATGTAATTTATTTTTAACTTTTTTCTTTTCCTGTTTCCAGTCCCTATCTTTACAAAATTCTAGCAAAAGAAGCTTTCAGAAAGTTGAGTTATTACCTCAATTTGAAACAGCTTAGGGACAAAAATGCTCCCAAAATAGTAGATGGTGATATTTGCTGTTCCTTTAATATTTGGCACTATTATTATTTTTGTTGGTATTATTATTATTTCTTTTATTTATTTTTTTTTTTAATTTTTTATTGTGGGTTGTTCAAAACATTACAAATTTCTTGACATATTCCACACTTTGATTCAAGTGGGTTATGAACTCCCACCTTCACCCCATACGCAGATTGCAGAATCACATCAGTTACACATCCATTGATTTACAAATTGCCATCCTAGTGTCTGTTGTGCTCTGCTGCCTTTCCCATCCTATTATTATTTCTTAAAATACTACTATTCTCCAGGGATGACAGCTAGCAATCCTGTCCAAATTCATTAATAGAATGACACCTTCAATAAAAAACTTAAAACCAACTTTATATTTTAAAACCACTAGTCACTTTATGTATTCCCAAACATAGAGCATTTGATACAATCGAACTTCCCCTGAATGTTGTTTGCATATACTTTAGATAGTAATGTGGGAGGATACCAGAGACACCACAGGATTCAAGTTGAGATGGGACTACCTGCCTTCATCTCTTGGACACAGCAGCCCCAGAGATGTACCTCTCAGGTTCAAGCTTCAACTAGGGACCTCCCCACTGGCTGTCTGAAATGACAGTTGAGATTTTGGGAAAATGGTCCTCTAATCACTTTAGCTTATTTTGTTCACATCTTCAGCCACAGGATAATTCAAGCTGATTTGTATTTTATTTAGGGAAAAAAGAGATAAAGTCATTTCCAAAAGGTGTAGGTGCTCAAGGGCTAGGGAAGGTGCCTGAATCCACAGAGAGCTTGAAAACAACTCTCTTCTGCTACAATTGGCCTGGAACACACAGATGGGTTATATGTGAGGTGATGAAATGCTTGGGAAGGTGAAATGACTCCCAAGGAGAGGAGCTGGTAATAACAAATAAGGCATTAAATTGGCAAAGGAGGTGAAAATTAAAACTCACAGTCTCTAACAGAAACCACTGAGCATATACAACTCCCAAGAGTCCACCAATTTTAGATGGCTTAAATGCATTTAATAGTTTACAAAAATAGGCAAATGTACTTATTTGATCAATAAATTATTTTGTTTTATTCTTTTCAGTTTATTTTATTAAAGGCAATTTTTTCTGTAACTCCTCAATTCACATAAATGGCAAACACCTGAAACTAATCTGCAATATATTTTTAAAGTAAACTTAATCTGAAGACCAATATATATTCAAACAAAGTTGTATTTCGCTTACAGTTTTCTTGAATGGTAACATCTTGCAAAATTATACTATAACCAAAAACTGACATTGATAAAGTTAAGATACAGACTGATTTAATCACCACAAGGACTGCAGGTCAGACAAGGAATTTTATATCCTTAGATCAAGACATATCTAGGTATTGGTTTAACACATTAAATGGAAAGCATTTTGGTAAGACCCAAAACAGGTGTGTGTGTGTGCATGTGTGTGTGTGTGTGTGTAAATATGTTTACTGTTTTCAAGAAATTAAAAATATATTTGGGTGGAATATGCATACATTTGCAGAGTTAATTCTTTATGGTACCAGGAGCCATGATAAGAATTAACATTTATCTGGGACCTTTTGGGAATCAAGCATTCTTATACTATAATTGAATCTTTAAAACTTCTTGATATAGGTATAATTATCATCTCCATTTTACAGATGATAGAAATGAAGTTCTTCAGTTAGTGATACATAGTCCTAGAATTTAAATCTCCTAGAATTTAAATCTATCTACAAGACTTGTGACAAATGAAACTAAAACATTGGAGATCTCTGGGGGACCCTCAAGATGAATATCCAGGAACTGCGAAGTGTGAACTCCACTCAGAGCTCCAGAAAACCCTCGTTAGGGGAAGAGGCTCAAGATGTGCTCCACTAAAGGAAAGAGTGATATAAATTGTCAAATATCATAAAGTGATGGCAAATTAGAAGAGTTTGTTCTAGGGGATCTGTGTGGGTTGGTAGGGTAGGGAGAAAAAAAACATAAAGTAAATATATTGATTTCATCAGATTAAATTAGAGGATGAAATGTATTAGAGTAAAAAAAAAGAAATGTATTAGAGTAATGGTGATAAAATAAATAAAGAAATGAAATAAAATAATTATAATAGCTACTAAGACAGACCAAGTTCTTTGTCATTTATGTGTATTACTGCACCTATGCATTTATACTACATTATTAGCCTTTGCCTTTTTTTTTTCCATGCTGAAAATCAAACCCAGGGCCTCATACATGCCAGACAACACTCTACCACTGAGCTTCATTCTCAGCCCACATGATGACCCTTTTTGAAAATCCCCCAAAATATGTTTATTGCCAAAAATACTGTTGCTACCATTAGTAACCTATGCAAATAAATAAATAAATATGGGCAGATAGTGAAGGAAAAACAAAGAAATGCAGAGTAGCATTCTCAGTTTCTTAGTCCATACCTACTGCTCTAATGAAATAGAGTTGGTCATAACCAACAGAAACTTATTTCTCACAGTTCTGAAAACTGGGAATCCAAGCTCAAGGGAGCAGCACAGTCAGGTTCTGGTGAAGAAATACTTCCTGGTTCATAGATGACCAGCTTCTCTTGGTGTATTCACAAGGGGGAAGGTATAAGGGAGCACTGTGTAGTCTGTTTTATAAGGGCACTAATCTCTTCATGAGGGGTCCACCCATGTGACCTGATCACCTTCCACAGGCCTCACTTCCAAATATACTGAGGATTGTTTTTCAAAGATATGAATTTTGTGGGAACATAAACTTTTAATCCATAGTCTCAGTTACTCAAGATCTCACTTTCAGGTGCTTCTCATTCTGGAACCCAAATTTTGGATAACTGACTCTTATCCTCTTCACTGTTCATCTTCACTCTCCTCAAAGGAGTGTCAAATTTGAGTCAGGAATGAAGAGGGAATAATAATCTGAATATGCTTGTGATCATTTCTAGGATTAACATATAGGCATTGGATTTACTATTTGCTTTCTCTGAACCGCTATGTTTCTTGCAAGCAACCTAGCAATGTTTAGCTTAACATTATTACCTTTTCTCTACTGTTAGACTCTTTAATGTATATCTTAATGTTACAAAAGGTGTCAAAGGAAAGTATTTACACCACTATGCCGCAGACCGGCTGGCTGGGCAAAATAACCGGGGGGTGATGAATAACTTGTGTACTTTGATACAGCAGGAGTAGGAGCCATTTATTGCAGGACAGGAGCAGTATTTATACAGAGCTTATCTAATTAGCATAAACTAGATACATCAGTCAACCAACCAGGAATCTCTACACTTAATGGCTCGCTTTTGTTACTTCTCAAACCACTCCCTCTGGCATTTTGCCAGGCACCATCCAGACTTGTTTACGAACTCTAACATTCCCCTGGCTAAATGCCAGGTGTTATTTTGACTTGTTTACAGACTCTAACATCACTAAGTCAGAGCTGCCACTTGGCAGCAGACAATAGGACTTCATAGTAAAATTAAAATTTACCTGACTTTGAGAAAGACTTATGTGCAGGGGTAAAAATCTATCTGGGAATCAGGGGAAGTGAATAAATATGTCTAAAAATATTAAACTCTTATAAGTCAGAAACAGAATTAAGCAGATTCTGCATACCATCTCAATTAATTCTGTGCACCAAAAATGTTTATGCTCATTTTGTCATTTCTCTAAGTATTAAAGCTTATAATTCTCCCTCAAACTGCAAGACCAAAATGGTCTTGGTATACAATTTTGTGAATGCATGACCTGTTATATCACCTCTTTCCCCCCAGATATTACATCATCTATGCATAACTCATTTGTTCTAAAATTCACATTCACGCATATCTCCTTGGGCCAATTTTTTAAGCTAGCTTCTAAAAGTGTGATTCCCTGGACTACTGCTTCTCTTCCAGTGTATCTTTAAAGTTACTCTTCCATTCTAAACTTTGCTTTGTTCATGGAACATAGCCTCAGGGATAAGTTGTGCTATTTCTCTGAGTGGAACACTGCCCTTCAACAAAAGTCAATAGGCATCACCTACAGATGCAACAGATGCGTCAGGACATACTTTAGCAAGCAAAACTTGCTCTACCACCTTACCATAGTTGTGATTTTAGTTCGTACTTGTTTTTACACAGAAATATTATTAAAGAAGAAGAACAGAATGTTAGGACATAAAAATGTAAACATTTCTTCAATGACTCAGGTCAGGACAAAGTTAGTGTGCTTTGAAGGTTGCCAGAAGGATATCCCATGGAGAGGGGAGATATGTCTCCAATCAAAGGCAGATGTCTGAGAGCATTTGATTTAAAAATTGAAATAATCATTACTGCTGTTCTTGAAGATCCATTTTGATTATTGGAGAGTTGTTAGGTAAAATATAGGATGCCCAATTACATTCAAATTTTGGATAAACAATAACCATTTTTAGTATAAGTGTATTACTGTTGCTTTATCTGAAGTTCAAATTTAACTAGATGATTGATATATTTATTTGCTAAATTTGAAAACTTTACATCTGTTATAAGAGTAGTATTTATTCTAGCCTCAGCAATAAACAGGAGATGATGAATTTTGACCAAGTTCTCTCTTTCCCTTTCATAGCAAATACAAAGGCCTCAATAACTTATCTTGGGTAATGCAGAGAGCAATCATATTCATTAATTCATCAATTCTTCTTGCATAATTTAAAAAATGCTTAGATTATGTTGGGCGCAGTGGTGCACATCTCTAATCTCAGGAACTCCCAAGACAGAGACAGGAGGATTACAAGTTCAAGGCCACCCTTATCAACTTAATGAGACCCTCAGCAATTTAGTTAGACCCTGCCTCAAATTAAAAGATAAAAAGACTGGGGATGTGGCTCAGTGGTAAGGCACCTCTAGGTTCAATTCCAGTTTAAAAAAAAAAAGCATAGATCATCAAAAATTGGTCACCAAATCATATCTAATGTTTTGCCTTTAACTTTTCTGACCTATCTATACTATTTTGAATTTTATTCTTTGAATCTTCACTTACAGGCTTGACTCATTGGCCCAATGTTGATCCCTCATCATAGACTTCCAGATTTTCTAGCTACATCTCAGGGAAAATTCAAGAGTGATGCATCAACAACAATGGGTCACAGTCATCTAACACAAAAAACCCATCAGACAGATGTGAACTAACTATCCTGTCTGTTTGTCAATATCTCATTGACTCTTAATATAAGGTTTGATATAAAATATCAATCATTCAAAAGAAATGCATACTTTAGGAATATAACCAAATAGTATGAAATACATAAAATAAGGAATGTGAGCCATACTTGGTATGAAATACACCAAGTATACATTTGAAATACATCAAATATACTTTTGTTGACTGAATACCTGACTGACTTACTGAATCAACAACGAATAAAAGAAGGATATTAAAAGAACAAACTTTTTAGAATTAGTCTTTCCAGACCTGATTTCTTATGTCCTTTACAAGAAAAAAGACTAACCTAATACTATATACTTGGACTTTATTCATCACATATGGAGCAAAGACTAAGATTATGAAATAATAATAATAAAGCAACTTGAAATAAGCACATCCTAAGCTCTCCTCTGAAGAGGAAAGAATAGACATTTTGTGATCTTTGGAGAGGATGGCGGAGAACAAAGCTTATGTTGCTTGGCAGTTACTCTGGGGAAATACTAAACAACTCCCTAGAAAGGAATTTCTGAGAATCAGCCTTTGCTTTTTAGCCTGAAGATCAGATCTATAACCTGAAAATACAAATTTGGAGTGAAGCAAAGCCAGCAAATTGAAGTGAGGTCAAAACTCAGCATAAGAGAGCCAGGAAGCTAAGCCCAGTAAGAAGAAAAGAGATGAAGCAGAGTGGTGGTTCAGGCTCAGAGGCCACAATAGGCAGAGCCTCACTACTATCAATGGGTCTCTGGCTTCCTGTGAAGCTTGCTTTTGCCAACCTGGCCCAGCATCCTACTTGAATTATTAGGTGTGTGGCTGATGACTTTCCTGACCAGCTCTAATGGAAGAAAGTACATGTTAAAAAGATGGTCATGGAAGAATTGTAGTAGCAATGTTTATACTCAAAACATGCCAGAGTGACTTCAGAATGCAATGTTTATACTCAGAATATGCCAGAGTGAGTTCAGAATCACATTGTGACTTACTATGTTCCTAGAGCATGTTTGCCTTTCCTGGATTCTTCCCTCCATAACAAATATTTAAAATATATATTTTATAACTACATTGGTATGAATATATTAATCCTCCATATAAAATATTTTCTATCCTGAAAGTTCAGTTTTTCAGTGTGTGAAGAAATTAAAACATTTTCATACACCTCTCAAAATATTGTAGGCTCTCAACATAAAAATTCCTGTGTCTAATGGATGTCAATCTTGATTGTTACTGTCTGATTATATTCCTCTTCTTCAGGATTTTTACTTAAACCAATAGATTTTTTTTCTTCCAATGAATCATTCTAATAGTAAACTTCTTCAACACACTCAAACTGTGATGATTATATTGGTGTGTTTATTGGTTAGGAAGGGAAGAGTGGCTATGGCAGGAAAATCACTTGTATTTAAGGAGTTTGCATTAAGGAGAGCAAGACTGATATTCAGCCATCATTCAAGGCAGTGCTGAATCACTGACTTAGTAGAAAATATTGAAATGTGATCCTAATCATATGAATTTAAATATCTTTTATGTTGACCACAGTCATGGATTATTATTATAATTTAGGAACATGTTGGGTTATTGGAGGTCCAAATGTTTATTAAGGCCCCTAATCCTATAAATTTTACTTGACATTATTGGGTCCACATTCTACCCAGTAAAGTTAATCTCCAGTGCCATAAGCAAATGTTTACTGATTTCTTCCCAGTGAATTGAAGAGAGGCACAAGGAATGCAAATGCCATTGTCCCCCAGGATAAAAGTGGAGGTCCCCTGCCTAGGATTGCAATTAGGATTATCTTTGCCCTGGGTCCTTATCTCTCACCACAGACTCTTCTTAAATGGAAACTCAGCTATCTGGAGGCTGTCTGCAGGCTAAGGCATTATTCAAAATTAGTTGTCCATCCCTGGGTAATTCCCTGATTAGACAATTGAACAAATGCCAGCTGGTTTCAATTTGAGTTTACTCGAAATTTTATTCCTCCCGTAATTTGTCAGATTATATTTGGGCTCATTTTGGGAGTCAAGATTTGCCAATGGTACCGAGGTTTAGATTTGACCTACTTCTACAGTGTTTTGTTTTGTTTTCTTTTTTTAAGAATTTTCAATTAGAGTTAAGAAGGAGGTGAACATGGGTGGAAGGGAATCCAAAATTTATTAATCCATTTATATGGCATTTTCCAATACAACACTTCACCTAATTTCCAAAATATATCTATGAGGTAGTTATTCCTAATACTGAGGATGGTGGTTGACTATATTCTTGAACCTTGCTCCACATCACAGAACTAGTAAGTGATATGTCGAATATTAATCTTAATTTAAGAGTTAAGAGCAGAGGCTGTAAGCCAGACTACTTGGTTCAAGTTTAGGTTTTATCACATACTAGCTATGTGTCTTTATTTCTAATTCTTTCCCCATCTCTCATTCCTTCTAGCTACACTGGCATCTGTATCCCTTGACTTCTGTCTTGACTCATTGTACTTTCTGTCTCCTTCTTCTGTTATAAACTGTCTGCAAATGTCCTTATGATTTACTCCCTTACTACATTTATGTCTTTATTCAAATGTCAACTTCATTATGTCAATCAAAAAAAAAAATGTGTAGGGCATGACTATTAAGTGAGCACCATTCCAGGAACTTCAAATAAATAAGAAACAAAATATAAAAATATTCCTATCTTCATAAAGCTTGCATTTTAGGAGTGAAATTTAAACAATTGATGATTAAAAAATAAGTCAACATGTTAGATAATAGTTCTATGGAAAAAAAAAAACAGAAAATGCATACTTCAGCAATTCAAGAAGATTTGGTAGTAAATTGGGCAATAAGGATGGGACTTATGGAATGTCAACATAGGTTGGATATTAGATGTGAGAGAAAATACACAAGGGATGAGGACTTCAAATTTTTTGGCTAAACTATTGGGGTTATAGAATCTTTAATTTTTGTCTTGATTCCTACATTTTGGCTCCTAAAATGTCCCCAGCCAAGCCAACTAACCTCTAGACTTTTCTGAAAAAAAGAGAACTCAGCTATTTTTCATCAAAATCACAGTCTTATTGTCATTCCAAATGTATTGATTAAATATAAAGATTTCTCATTTAAAAAAAATCACAGTCTTACATCATGGTTAATAGAAATTAGCTTAAGTTTGATTCCTTCGCACTCAGAAAAAACTAAGGGAACAATGAAAGAATCTTACTTTAATAAATTGAAAGTGTTCAGAAACTACAATTCAGCAGTTAAGACATGTTGCCTACATCAGGCATGATGATAAGCATATTTAATATGAGCTGGCTACTACTACCATGAGGGTCTCATTTTATTTGTCTGTGTACTTATGTATAAGAAAGAGCAAGTAAGAAAAAATTAAATAGGCTGTGACACTATAGATATTTCTGGAATCACATACTGGTAGGAATTAAGGTACTGTTATCCTTGCTAAAATGAGCTAATGCCTTTGTAGTAATTTGTTCCCAAATGAATGTGAAGACCTAACATCCAGTATCTGCAACTAATTTGGGCTTAAAACACATTTTTTGAATGTTTAATCCAGTATGCCTATATTACATAATGTTCTGCTTGAAGAGTTTCATTCTATTGTGATATAGCCAGGGATACCATGAAAAGAATTATAAAGCAGAGGGAAAATGTGAAAATTACTCAGCATAGTTAGCTTATCTTTCACATTAGTTAGCTCCTTGTGAGTAAATGTGTGTGAATTATTCTTCAATAATTAGATTATAGTACAAGCAGCAAAGGACTTTATTTTCTCCACTTAAAACACTAATTAATACTTGCACCACTATCCTGAACTAGTGTAATGCAAATTCTGTCTTACACTATCTTTTCAATGTGTGTACCTGAGAATATCATATGATCACTTACTCTCAGCCAGATGACCACTAAACTAAAAGCTGGGATCCTCTCTTGTTACCATCCTGTCCTCCTCAACTCACCCCTCCCCTCCCTAATAACCAGTATAAAAATCAGTTATCTATTCAGGGACTTATTCAGCCTGATGCCAAATGGCAAAGTGTCTATTTCATTGATTTGTCAGCCATTTGGAAGTTTCTAGGACACTGAGTTTATCAGGTATTTAGTCTTTTTCTATACCATTCCAAAGAACAGATGGGAATGGGATTTCTTCTTTTTATTAAAGTAATCTGATGTTTAAGCAAATTCTATAAAGGTCTACCTGAAAGCTTCTTTGGGTACTTTACTTCACAGAGATTTATGCAGGACAGCAGCTAATCCATGGCAGAATAAAGGTGTAAATTTTTTTATTCTCCCAAATCTTCAAAAGAAATTTCTAAAAATTCTTGTTAATTTTCTGGAAGGTTCTTATTCTGTGGGGAAAAAAAAAAGTCCTCCTTCGTTGTGTTAACCTAACACTTTCTTTACAAATCTCTGAAAATCCTGTCAATCCATTTGAGATGCTTGGAGTCAGGTCTTAATATTTTATATTGATATCACCACTGCCTTTAGAAGCACATGTCACATAGTAGAAATGCAAAAATATTGACTTAAAATAAACTGGTATCCTTAAGAACTCTGTCCAAATATTTCATTAGTTTCACATTGATCTGTATCGCTGGAAAGACAAAATCAATGCAGTGTTCACTTATGCAAATCAAGATTAAGTGGTAACAGGAGATTAGTCCTCATCAGATCTTTGATTGGGACCTGATCCTTTCTCTTTGAAGACCCCAAGGTTTTCTCAGTTTTAGAGAGCTTGATGTTCTTTACTTAAGACTTAGTCATGTCTCAACTTGTATTTTTATTTATACATCAGGGAAAACATTACACATGATTTTTAATTTCTGTGTGATATTTACTGGAGGTGTAATGCCAGATTCGTGGGACCCCAATAGACCTCCAGGAGCCGAATCCGATGCAATCACATAAGAGTCTTTATTGCAAGCTTGAGCCTGGACTCACAACTGTTCCGAGGCAGCGGTCCCAGGTAGTGAGTCCCAGTCTTTTGTCCAGTGAGATTTTATAGGTTTTGGGGGGATACGCTATTCGTCACAACATCACACAGTGAATCATTCCATTCCGTGGGAAAGTCAAACAACAACTCTTAACATTGATTAGCCCATTCAATGGGGGGAACAAATTGAGTAGGGGTGATTTGTTGTACAAGAGGGGGATTCCTTTGAACTGATTGGTTTAGGCCATGAGGGGTGTACGTGCTAAACTATATGGTTTCCCAACATGTTATCAACCACCGTAAACTACTTGGGGGTCATCTGGCATCCCAGGTATTTTCCCTGTCTCATGCTGATTGGAGGTTGCTAGGGGGTTGCTATGGGTCCTGACTGAGTCAGGGACACCTGGCACCACAGATCTCTCCTGTTATTTGTAGACAAACAACTCAGCAGGGTGGGTATGTGCCTAGGAGTGCTCTATGGGTTTTTCCAAGGACAAGGGTCACGCCCCCTTCCTTGGACAGTCCTTGAGGTAGAAGCTGCTGTTATTTATTTATTTTCAAAAATGGAGTCACATCAGTTTCTCAGAGGTAGAAGAGAGGTGGAAAGTAAGTGTACTATGAAATGGAGTCAAGTAATGGAGGAAGCAAGACATCATCTTGACTAGGCCAAGGCTCACAATTGTGCCATCATAGAGCACATCTCCAACAGCATGCAAGTCTCTGGGACCAGCTTCCCCTCTCAGAGCTCAGAGATTCTGGCTTTTAGGGTCTTGGTAAGGTGTTTGCAAGATTCTCAAGGACCTGAAACTATAATTTTCCAGTACCTAAACTGCTTATGATCTTTCAAAGCACACAACTCATATTTGACTGAAAGAGTGGGGTCTCATTATCTTACCTGATATGCAAAAATCAAACAAAAACACTGCCAAAAATGTATTTTTAAAAATTTTCTAAAGAGGAAAGCTTAGAAATTAAAAGAATAAACACTAATAAAATTCATGTGATTTCTTCCCACTTTAGATTTATTAGTGATTGGTGCTAAAAAACATTTACTATGATTTTGAGAAAAAATTAAGCAAAGCCAAACTTTCATTTGGAAGGCTGATTTCGATACCTAAATAAATATATTAGAAGACAAAATGGTAACTAAATAGAAACTATTTTTTTTTTCCTCAAGTCATCCTACTTGGTCAATGATTGTTCAGCATAAATAAATAAATAAGCAAATTGAGATACAGCCACTTCTATGCTTTTGGGCATAAAATGTCAGCCATTTTTCACTAAGCTGTAATCAACAGTAGATAAGTCACCCTGCTGCATACATCTGGCCTTGAGCATATATTTTCAGAATGTAATCACTCAGATTTTTGACAAATTTCTGTGGGCCATGGGTAAGTCAGACACACCTGTAAAGTCAAGTAAGAAAGATGAGCTATTTACATGTTTGCTTTGATTGGTATGATATGGTCAATCTTCGAATAAATTCACCTGAAATTTCAATTAAAAGCTTTTTCAGGGTATCTATTCTAACAAAGATCTGCATGTTTTCCTTAGTTCTATGAATAAAAGCACCCATAATTCTTGTTAACATATACCTCCTTCTAAAAGATTGTTACTAATTTTCCTTGGAATGATTAAAATCTGATTCCTTTTGGGAATTTAGGTTTAGTTTTTTAAAATGTGTACATTGTGTGTACCAGTGTGAAATAACACACAAAAGAATTTTGTCAAAATTCCTTCTTTCCAAAAAGAGGAAAACTTGCTTATCTCATTTTTGAGTACTGAAAAAGGCACATTCCAGTTTTGACTGGTTGCAGCACTCAGTTTCCCCAGCTTTTTCTCTAGTGGAAATGGGCTTGGGAAGGGGAACAGTCTTCTCTGCACATCCCTCTGCAGACCAAGTAGACCTCAAGCTAGAACTAGGGGAAAGGATTAGGAAAAACAGTGTAGACTAAGATCTAAGCCACATTATCCAACTAAGCATTTTTTTTTCTAATTAATGGAAGCTGATAATTGATATATGAAATGCAAGTCTAGTTTTCAATTGATTTAAACTCAGAGGCATAGAAAGGGATATTTTTAATTATTACCCACAAATCATAACAATAGAAATTGAAAAAAGTAACCCCATTGACCTGTGTTATGGTTTAAATGTGAGGTATCCCTCAAAAGCTCATGTGTGAGACAATGTGACAGGGTTTAGAGGGGAAAAGACTAAATTGTGACAGTCCTAAAGCAATCTGTGAATTAATCCCCTGATGAGATTTACTGAGTGGTAAGTAGAGGTGTGTCTGGTGGAGACCAGTCACTGGGGGCATGGCTTTGGGGTATATATTTGTATTTGGCAAGTGGAGCTCTCTCTTTGCTTTCTGATCACCATGTGAGCCACTTCCCTCTGCATACTCTTCTGTCAGGTATTCTACCTCATCTTGAGCTCTGAGGAATGGAGCTGGCCTTCTATGGAATAAGACCTCTGATATCATGAGCCCTCAATAAGCTTTTCCTCCTCTATAATTGTTCTGGTCAGATCTTTTAGTCACAGCAGTGAAAAAGCTGACTACAACAGCCTGTAACTCAAAAATCTCAGAATAAAATTATATGTATTCCACCATTGCAGAGAGCAAGCATCCCATGTTCTTTATGGATTTGGATAGAACTGGTGTCCAAATGGTAGTCACTAGCCACACATGGCTGTTACTGAGCATTTGAAATGTGCACAGTATGAATTGAGAGGTGCTGTAAGTATAACATGTGCACTGGATTAAAAAACCTGATTAATAAAAAGTAAAATGTCTCTGTTTATAATGATTTTATGTTGAAATAGCAATAGTTATATATATATATATATATTTAAACAAATTCATTATTAAAATTGATTTTTTTCCTTTTCCTTTTGTAATGAAGCTACTAGAAAATTCAAAATTCCACAGGCAGCTTCCATTTTATTTCTATTGGAGAGCTCTGGTTTAGAATGTTGGACAGTGTCTGCACTGGGAGACCTTGGGCAAATGTAATTAAAATACAATTAAGAAAACAAAACAAAGACAGTGGTAATCAGTGGCACTATTATACAGTGCCTAGAACTGATTTCTATGTTGAAGTTTCTGTTTGGGGTTATTACTCTCTTTGCATTGTACTCTTTGTGATTCTACGTAGCATTTCACAAGTCCAGTGTCAAAACAGGTATCAATGTTCTGCTTCCTTGTTGTTGCTGCTGTTGTCCAGGCCCAGGTAATTAAACCCGTATGTGGTTCTTTATTATAAAAGCAAAAGTAAATCAAAGTACGTTTATCCGTTATAAAGGACAACTAAACCATTTTCTCTCTCTTTTTTTTATATAGTATATTCTTGGAAACATAGTAAATTTGAGTCCTTATGATAACCTTTGAAATAAACATAAATCTCTCTAGATATTAAGCCCCATCTCCAGGTTTTATGGTGCAGAGCTATCTCTAGTTGTGGGCCACTTAAACTCTAGACATTTAAAAGTGTACTTACAGAACTAGCTCTGGGCTTTTTCATGGAGTATACTAGAGCCAGCTCTTTGTCTCTGGAGGGAATTAGAGAACTCCTTTCTCTTTCTTCTCCTTTGCTATGTAAAATGTGCAAGATTTTGTTCTAACTTCATAATCACTATTGTGCTTCCTTAGATGCATGTAAATCTATTGATATGTACTCAGCAATATGTTGTGTTCTTGCTCTTCTGTACTGGAATGGAAGAATAATTTGTGTTGACAGTACTGTTTCATTCGCTAACACTGTTTAACCGTTGATATGAATCAGAGTAGGTTCAAATCCTAACCAAATGTAAATGCTAAATTAGTAATAGGAATCATGATATAGTGAGCCCAAACTAAAGTGGCCCCTTGTGACTTGATGAAAGTTTGTCCAGAAGCTGAGCCACTTGCCACAGTTGCTGGTGATACCTTATCCAGAGGCCTGGCCAAGACACATTCAGATTAAACAACTGGAGCTGAAATATATTCTGGATATCATTGAAACTATCCACCCAGTCATAAAATAAGAGAATTAGTACAGAAAGATCTGAATTTGCTTACCTAAGGACATGTTCCATGGGAAGGTAGCACAATTAGAATGAGAACCTAGGGGTCAAAAGTCTGTGTAAAGTGCTATAAAGATTTTTTTTTTCTTTGACCCAGTCCTATTTTGTTCTAACTTATATCCATGATGATAATTGATAAATCAAAACTTGTGCTTTTGCCCAATTTTGATGCTTAATAAAGACAAGACTTGAAGTGAAAATGAATTGTTCACCAGGTAGAGTTAGCAATTGCCACCAGGCATCACAAAGAACATTTTCCTCTGCCAGTTCTCATTGTATTAACATTCTTCCAAAATAAAATTCTTAAGCTCCTTTTGTGCTCTTTCTGCATTGATAGGTTATACTTTTTAATTAGTTTCCTATATGACAGCTTTTAAAGGTACTATCACCAGATGAATAAGAAGCCACAATTATTTTGTCTTCTTCTGAGTTTTCTGTTTCATTATTCAAATGTCTTTAGCTTAATTATATTCCTATGTCTCCTAATCCCTCACCTCAACAACACTTTCAGTTAAAGCCAAGGAAAAAAAATGTTTTTTCAATAAAATTTTAGACCATTCCTTACATTCCACTCTTCAGGACTATAATCTTTTCCAAGGGAATGTTCAAAGCATTAGAATCAAGTGGCTCCAATTGATAATCTCATTACACTTTGGCACAAGGGACATTATTTACAGGTATAGTTTTATAAATGGGCTTTAATGTAAAGATACAGGGAAGACATATTTATTAAAATATATGGGAGACCTCAGCTCAAAGAAAATATATATTATTTGATATTCAAGATATGTCATTCTTAGGTCATTAACTTCATCGGAATTCACCACAAAATGTTTGAGTAGGTGGAAATGATTTTTTTAAAGAAAGAGAATATATTTTCAATGTATTAGGAGACTACAAAAAAATTGAACAGCCATATAGTAATATTTTCCCCAGGACACTATCTCTATTTCTTTGAAAGTATTAAAGAAAAATGTCTATTCTACAAACCAAAATTTCTTTGCTCAGAATAAGCCATTGGCCCTATATTAGGGCAATTTTAAATATACCTATTTCTACCAGTATAAGCCTCTATTCATTGAATCAAAAAAGACCTAATGGTATTGGTGTTCATTGCAAACATTACTACTGTCTTATGTGACTTTTGTAGCAAGAACCCATTTCAAATAACTTTGAATCTAATGGCTCATTCAGAAAAGTAGGCAAACATGTGTTCAAAGTAGTCATTCGAAAGTGGAATTTTCTTACTATCTACTTATCTAGAACTTAGTACCAAATATTGATTTAGAAATACTTCATAGTTATCCCATTGTATCAGAGACTCACTTAGGACAGGGCTATAGTTCTGTCATGACTTCAATCAACAGCGATGAGCATCTTTAATGGAGCATTGAAAATACTCTGGCATGGAAATAAATTTAATAATCTTGAAAGTATAGACCCTTGAAATCATGCATGCTTCTCCACCTCCATCAACTCAGGCCACTATCTTTTTATCCATCTATTTATTATCTCTGCCAAGAAAACACCATCAGTACAACCATTGCCAGAACAGGCCCTCAGAGCAGGTTATGACCATTTTAATAATCATTTTAGTGATTTGAAGAAATCTTTAAATTTCACTCATATTTTTGTACATAAAACAAAAAGTTCATATTTAAAACAATGATTTTTCTTTTAGAACAAGACTCCAGCTTGTCCTCATTCTGTTCGTTGGTTTGTTGGTTTGTATTGCTGGTTTTTCATTCTAGAAAGAAGTCACATGCTCTTGAAAACAGAAAAATTCTTCCATTCTGTGATGGTTAATTTTATGTGTCTCTGTTATTGGGCTATGGGGTGCACGGATATTTGATGAAACATTATTTCTGGGTCTTTCTCTGAGCGTACTTCTGCACAAGACTAGCATTTGAATAGACAGATTGAGTAAAGTAGATTGGCATCCCCAATAGAGAGGGCCATAGCCAATCCCATGAGGGCCTAAATATAACCAAAGACAGGAAAGGAGAATTCATTCTCTCTAGTCCCAATTGCTTAAGCAATTGGTATTCTTCTCCCCTTGAACCAGGATGTACAAACCAGGTATCCTTTAAGGCCTTTGGACCTGGACTAGAACTTATATCACCAGCTCTTCTCATCCTCACACCTTCAAACTCAGACTGAAACTACAACACTGCACCTCTTGAGTCTCTCCAGCTAGATGACTGTAGATTGTGAAACCTCAGCTTTCATAATCACATGAGCCCATCATTTGCAGTTGATTCTATTGGTTCTGTTTCTCAGAAGAACCCTGATGAATATCACTTTGGTACCACACAGTGAGGTACTGCTGAAACAAATACCTGAACATGTGGAGGCAGCTTTGGAACTCAGAGTGATTTGGTTTAGATATGGCTTAAGTGAATCTTCCAAAGGTTCATCTGCTGGAAGCCTGGTTTCCAGGGTCGAAGTGTTGGGGTGATGAAACCTTGAAGAGGTGGGGCATAGTAGAAGGAAGTTAGGCCATTTAGTGCCTCACCCAAGGGATTAATATAGTTATTGTGGAACTCTGCACATGGGTTGTTATAAAAGAATAAGCCAAACCCATGAATGTCTCTTAGTTCCTGTTTTGCCGTGAGAATGCTCTCCCCTTCTTCATGTAGCTAGCTCCCTTTGCCTTCTCCACCATGTTGTATTGAAGTCAGGACACTCTCATTAGCAAGTTAGTACTGTGCTGTTTGGACCCTCCAGGAACCAGCACTGTGAGCAATTAAACCTCTTTATTAGTTTACTCAGCCTCAGGTATTTTTCTATAGCAACAGAAACAGACTCAATCAAACAAGAGGCTGAAAACATTTTGAAGGACAGCTGAGAAATATGGACATTAAAAATGATTCTAGTGATCTCAAACAGAAATGAAGAACATAATGCTGGATACTAGGGAAAATGTTACCCTTGGCAGAATAGTGGCAAAGAACTTGGTTGAAGTGTGTTTGTGTTCTAGTGTTGTGTGGTTGAAAAAATTTGCAGGAGATGAAATTGGATATTTAACTGAGATTATTATACAAAGTATTGAAGGGGCAACTTGATTCCTCAAGATTGTTTAGGGTAAAATGCAAGAAGAAAAGAATGAGCAGATTATGCTAAGTGAAGCTAGGCAATCCCTAAAAAACAAATGCCAAATGTCATCTTTGATATAAGGAGAGCAACTAAGAACAGAATAGGGAGGAAGAGCATGAGAAGAAGATCACCATTAAACAGGGATGAGAGGGGGGAGGGAAAGAGAGAGAGAAGGGAAATTGCATGGTAAAGGAAGGAGACTCTCACTGTTATACAAAATTACATATAAGAGGAAGTGAGGGGAAAGGGGAAAAAAACAAGAGAGAGAAATGGATTACAGTAGACGGGGTAGAGAGAGAAGATGGGAGGGNAAAAAAAAAAAAAAAAAAAAAAATGGGAATAATACCACTGAAAGAAAATCAGAAATTATCAAAAGTGCTACTCCCAGAGGCCGCCAAGCAGTGTTGTTTCTTCCCTGATATCAAAGGATATGACTATCTCTGCAGTTTTGTTGGGCGACCACGCCTCTGCCCAGTGCCCCAGGAATGGGATCATCCTCTCAAAGAACAGTGTCATGGGTGGTACCCTTTTAAATTGAAGGGACAAGGCTGCTCTTTAGAGTCATCAGGCTGAGATGATCATGAAAGACAGGACACAGAACCAAAAGGGATTAGAGATATCATGGAATTTACCTTTTGAGGTTTTGAACTCATCATCCTTTCTCGCATTCCTGCTTCTCCTTTTTAGGTTGAGGATTATTCTATGCCTGTCCCACACACCATTGGGTTTTGAAATCACACGACTTTCCTAGTTGCACAGGTTCACAGCTGAAAATAAATTTTGCCTCAAGTGTCATCCAGATTTGATCTGGATATTTCAATGACACTTGGGATGGCAGACTTTAGATGAATGTTTACGATGGGGATTGTTGAGATAAAATCAACATATCTCGCATGTAAGAAGGCCACAAATTTGGGGGGTGTGGATGGGGAGCAGAATGTTACACACTCTCTATGTCCTCCAACAATTCATATGTTGAAATTTGAACCATCAATATGGTAAGTGGCATCGTTGGGAAGTAATTAAGTTAAACTGAGATGATAAGGGTAGAGGCTCCGTAATGGAACTAATTCCCTTATTAGAAGAGTAAGAGATGCCAGTATTCCTCTCTCTTTCATGTGAGGACATAGTGAGGAGGCAGCTGTCCACAAATCAGGGACAGGGTCCTCTCTAGGAACCAAATCTGTTAAGACCTTAATCTTGAACTCCCCACCTTCTCGATGTGTGAGAAATAAATGTCTGTTGTTTAAGCTACCCAGGCTATGGCATGCTGTCATGGCAGCCCAGACTGACTGGTGCACATGCTATAAATCTAGTTTTATCTATTTGGAATTAAACTGATACCATCTCTGAGTACATGAAGTGAATAAAGGAGACATGTCTTTTATTTGGAATACTCAGGCATCAGTCTGTACTATTAAGGTGCATGCACAACTTTTCTTCTATGGAAGACTTCCCTCTAATGCATGCTTTGTGCCAAATTCCTTCCTTTTCCTGCTAGCCACAGGTATAGACTAAGCCATTCACTTTTTCATCTGATTGATCAGGTAACTTAAAAAAGAAATCTTCAACCATGAGTCGTGGCTTTCCTCAGAGCACCAGAAGATCCATGATACAACTTATCTTTTCATTGTTTAAAAATCATGTTACAGATTGTTTAAAAATATTAAATAATTTCCCAAGTTCATAAAGTCAGTAAGAGGAAGTAATGAGAATATGTTAATGCTAGACCCAAAGCCACACTCTTAACTACTGTGCTGCACTGTTCAAGCAGTACATTATGTCCTTCCCAATATCCATGGAACCAAGCCACACAGTCAATTAACTGTTTCACCTAGGTGACCTTCTGTATATAACTCCGGATTTGAAAATGTATCTGTGAGGAAAACATTGAAAAATAAAGAAGTTTTATAAAATCACTCTATGATACATATAATAGCAAAATGAAAGCTGAGAAAGTAAGACAGGACCTTCATATTTATTTGCAGATAATAAGAATTAACTCATGAAGAAAACTGGATCTGGAATTAAGGGAGATAACTATTATTGCCATTATAGTTACTGCTAGTTTGGGGAATTTTGTTTGATTTTTAAAAGAAGAGAATTTTTTTTCCATGTTTGAATGTTAATTATATGTATATATAATTACATATATAATTATATGTGATGTATAATTATATATTATGTACATAATTTAAAAGGGAGAGGTTGATTTAGAAAAGATAAATTTTACTTTGTCAAATTGAATCTCAACACTGACTGCCTAAAATTACCTAGAATCTCTAGGTTGGGTTATAGACAATGTTGAAAATCTCCACACCTTGGTGCTACCATGGCACATTCTGATGGAACTGACCTGGTCTGAAGTAGCACAGGAGCATCTGCATTTTTAAAAAACTATGTGGCTGATTCTAATGTTCAACTACGATTTAGAAACAGCTCTAAAGCAGCACTTTCCAATAGTGTTTCTGACATGATATTGGAAGTGTTGTACTTATGTGCTGATACAGTGACTGCTGGCTTCAAGTACATGTTGAGCATTTGATTTTGTGGATAGAGCAAATGAGGCAATGCGTTTTAAATTTAATTTAAACTAATTAATGTTTAAAATTTTGATCGTCACATGTGTGGTCTAGTTCTATAGTGCCAATTTCCTTCTGTGGAGAAGGGTCATTAAATGAAGTAGTGTCCTTAGATAGAACAGGGAATGGTAGGACCAGATATATTGACTACATACAATTAATCAGTTGTATCTTAATATATGCCCTTTAAAATTAAGAAGAAAAAGATTTGCTAAATACTTCTGTCTCAATCAGAAAGCACACATATACAACCTGTTTAAAGGGCAAATGTTGGAAATAATAGCAAATAAAAGCCTTATTAGGATGATTCTATTCAAATTCTAGTGGCCCCCAACTAAGGTACTAATTATTACTTTTTTATGGTAATAAGAATTGAACTTAGAGGTGCTTTACCACTAAGCTACATATCCCCAGTCTTTTTGTTAATTATTATTATTATTATTATTATTATTATTATTATTATTTTTAAGACAAGCTCTCACTAAGTTGCTTAGGGCCTCACTAAGTTGCTAAGGCTGGCCTCAAACTTGTGATCCTCCTGCCTCAGCATCCTGAGCCACTGGGATTACAGGCTAATATAATAATTCTTAATATAGATTTGTTACAAAGAAAAAAGTTAGATGTTTGAATATATAAAGGCAGGATCACCAAACTAACTGAACTCTTACCTAAGGTATAAGTTTAATGAGGTAAAAATGGAAACCTGAAAAATGTCCCCATAAGGAGTTTTCTCTAATATTCTTTTTTCTTGTCTTACTTCCTCCGTTTTCACATTTCTGTTTCAAAGGGTGATTTTGTAAAACTTCTTTAACTTTCAATGTTTTACTCACAGATGCACTTTCTAATCTGGAGTTATATCTGGAAGGTCACATAGGTGGAATACTTAATTGCCTGTGTGGCTTGGTTCCATGGATATTGGAAAGAACATAATGTACTTATTGAACAGTGCAGCATCATAGTCAGCTTTGGATCTAATGTTAACCAGTTCAAATCCCATTGCTTCCTCTTATTAACTTTATGACCTTGGGAAATGATTTAATATTTCTGAGCCTCCATCTTATGTAAGATTGGAAAAAAATAGTAGCACTCTCACAGGTTGTTTTGAGAGTTTAATATATGTAAGATAGTTTAACTGTGGTGAGTATGTAGCAAGTGCTCATTAGAGGATTCTGTATATCCTGATAAATCTTTACAACTCACCAATGTTTTCTGAAAAATCCATAATGATCATTTACTTCAAATTTAGTGTTTTAATTTTCCTGAAAAATACTAGCCCTTCACAATCCTTAATTTGCAATTTAAATTATTGTATTGTGCTCTTCCACTTGAAAATTTTTTTTTCAATGAAAACTTATTGCACACTGTTACAAATGTTGAAATAGATGTGTTTCTGTGCATCCAAGAATACATATAGGGAATAATAAATCCAAGACAAATCTTAAAGCACTCTTCCTTCAGGATAAAGTTTAAATTATACTTTCTATGATGCTGACCTCATCTGAATGGATAGAGCTGGCTCAGAGGCATTGATTCTGTCTATTTTAGTCCACAGAAAAGAAGTAAGGAGAGGTGTGCAAGGACACAACCTAGAAATCTCATGAGTTGTTTTCTCTCATATCCAAGTGGCTGGAACTTATTCAAATGCCCATATGTAACCCAAACTCTGGGAGTTCCATACTAAGAGGAAAAAATAGATACCAAGAAACAATGGCATACAATGACATCACCTATACAAAACAATTCTATGTAGTAAGAGTGAGTGTTGGTGTCATGAAAAGAATGAAGAGAGAAAAGATAGTAACATAACTAACTTCTTAGTCTGTTTTCAGTCTCTATAATAATACCTGGCACTGGGTGACCCAGAGAGGAAAGAGATTTATTCAGTTCACAGATAACTGATAAGGAGGTTATCACAGATAACCTCCATAAGGAGGCTGGGAAATCCAAAATCAGGGTCCTATATGTAGACAGGGTCTTGTGCTGCTTTATAACACGGCAAAAGATAGAAGGGCAAGTGGGAACAAGTTGAAAAGAAAAACAACATGGGGAAGTCTTTCTTTGTAACAATCTGCTCTTGCAATAACTAATTCATAAAAACAAAGGCTCACTCACTCCTGCTTTATAAATCCAGTCCCACAAGAAAGGCGTTAGACTTTCCTAATGATCTAATCACCTCTGAATGATTCCACCATCTCTCAACACTGTTACATTAGGCACCAAATTTCAGCATGGGTTTCAAGAGAGACAAACCACATTCAATTCATAGCAGAAGGAAGGGAGGAAGAAAGGGATGAAAGAGAGATGAAGGGAAAGAAGGAAGAAGGGAGAGATGAAGACAAAATGTAAGGAAGGAAGGATGGAAAAATAAATAAAAAGAGGTATGTTTGCCAGATTTTACCTGGAAACTCTTCCATTTATAAAAACTCAGAATGAGGACATCAATAATGGAATAAATTTTGAAAAAAAAAAAACAGCAAACAACAAACTACACAAGAAGTAGAAATTGACCTGGGATTTGACTCCTGGGAAACATTTGGAAAATTAAAGAGAAATAAGAAGGTAAAGAGAACTACAATGAAAAATCAAAAAGTGAAAAAATACATATGAATGTTTGAGTTACAGAGACATTGGTGTGGCCTTAATAGAAGAGAATGCATTTCAAGTAACCAAAGGAATGCAGGCTTAACGTAAAATGAGCTCATCATAAAATAAGAAGTTGTTACATTCTAAAGACAGTAACTTAATAAAAGCATTCTTTAGGAAGATCCTAATGCAAATAAATGTGGGATTTATTAGGAGCACACAGGGATAGAGTCATAAACTAAGATGTGGGGACTCAAGGTGACCACTGAAGATAAGAAAGGGGGGAGAAATCATAAAAAGGTATAATGCTAAAAGTACTCTACTTTTTTAACTGAAATTTTGCCAAGTGAGATTGCAACCAATAGGTGATACTTCAGTGGCATTTCCTCCTAACCAAAGAATATTATCTGAGTCTAATGAAAAGACCAAGTTTGAAAAACACTGGAATTTTATTAAAGAAGTGGCTCAAGTAATAAAAATAGCTTCTTAACTGAAATTCAGTATTTTATCAGTGCCCAAAGAGTGAGATCAAAAAAATGGTTTTTTTCTTTTTTAAAAAGGCAAACAAATATTTCAGATTCCAAAGAAATTAAAATATAAACTTAACCTCTTAAATTACTCAGAAAGAATACTATTCCAACATGAACTAAGTTATAACTAAAGCTTAAAATAAAACATCTGATATTAATTTATTTGCAACAAAGTATTATTTATTTTGTATGAGCACAAAAGGTTCTAAATATATTCTGAATATTAAGTAGAGTAGCTCTGCCACAGAAATATATTAATGAATTGTGAGTTAATTATTATATTTTTTAAAAAATATACAGTTAGACAACTCCTACCCTTTGAAGCTTAAGGCAGTTCAAATTAAAAGTTAATTAAAAGTCTAAAATTAAAATTTTCCATTAATGGGGGGGTTTCCTTATTTTTCAAAGGTGAATTCTTAGGTATTTTATAGATATGGTGTTCTTAAATAACATGTCAGAATAAAATATTTTTCCTTTTTGAGGTATTTTTAAATCAACTAATGAGCTTAATTTGTCTTAGAGTTTTAACTATTTGGTGACAAAACAAAAAGGAAAAAACACATTTGGAATTTAAAATTTAGTGTTCTGCAGTTTTCATTGTAGAGGTCTTTCACCTCTTTTATTACATCAATTCCTGAATGTTTTATTTTATTTGAGACTATTGTGAATGGGATAATTTTTCTAATTACTCTTTCAATTGATTCAAAACTTATGTATAGGAATACAATTGATTTATGTGTCTTAGTTTTATATCTTGCAACTTTGCTGAATTTATTTAAGAGTTCTAGAAGTTTTCTGGTGGAGTTTTTTGAGTCTTCTAAGTATAGATTCATGTCTTCGGCAAATAGGGATAGTTTGAGTTCTTCTTTTCCTATTTGTATCCCTTTAATTTCTTTCTTGTATCTAATTGCTCTGGCTAGAGTTTACAGGACTATGTTGAAAAGAAGTGATGAAAAAGGGCATTCCTGTCTTCTCCAGTTTTTAGAGGGAATGCTTTCAATTTTTCTCCATTTAGAATGATGTTGGCCTTGGGCTTAGCATAGATAGCTTTTACAATATTGAGGTTTGTTCCTACTATTCCTAGTTTTTCTAGTGTTTCGAACAGAATGGATACTATATTTTGTAAAATGCTTTTTCTGCATCCATTTTTATCTGTACAATAACAATTACAGAACTTTAAAGAAAAAAATTAAAGAAGACATCAGAAGATGGAAAGATCTCACATGCTCTTGGATAGCCAGAATTAATATTGTCAAAATGACCATACAACTAAAAGTTATATACAGATTTATTGCAATTCCTTTTAAGGTTCTGATAATGTTCTTCTTAGAAAAATAAAAAACAGTCATGAAAATCATTTGGAATAATAAGAGGCCCCAAATAGCCAAAACAATCATCAGCAAGAAAAGTGAAGCATGACACATCACAATACCAGACTTTAAATTATACTACAGAGCTATAGTGACAAAAACAGCGTAGTATTGGCACCAAAATAGACTTGAAGACCAATGGTACAGAATAGAAGACACAGGGACAAAGCCACGGAAATACAGTTATTTCATGCTAGATAAAGCCACCATAAACATACATTGGAGAAAAAAATAGCCTCTTCAACAAATTGTGCTGGGGAAACTGGAAATCCATATGTAACAAAATAAAATTAGGGATCTCTCATCCTGCACAAAACTCAACTCTAAATGGATCAAGGACCTAGATATTATACCAGAGATTCTGCACTTACTAGTTGAAAAAGAAGTTCCAAGTCTCCACCATATTGGCTTTGAAACCAAATTCCTCCACAAGACTCCAAGAGTGCAAGAAGTAAAATCAAGAACCAATAAATGGGATTGTATCAAACTGAAAAAAAAACTTCTTCATTGTAAAAGAAGCAATCAAGAACATGAAGAGAGAGCCTACAGAATGGAGAAAAAAATCTTTGCCGCCTGCATCTCAGATAGAGTTCTAATCTCCAGGATATATAAAGAACTCAAAAACCTTAACACCAAAAAATCAAAAAAACTCAACGAATAAATGGGCAAAAAAACTGAACAGACACTTCACAAGAAGAAATATGATTGGTCAAAAATATATGAAAAGCTGTTCAACATCACTGGCAATTAGAGAAATGCAAATTAAAACTACACTGAGATTTCATCTCACTCTAGTCAGAATGGCACTTATCAAGGATACAAATAACAATAAATGTTGGCAAGGATGTGGGGAAAAAGGTAACTCATACATTGGTAGTGGGACTGAAAATTGGTGTAATCAATCTGGAAAGCAGTATAAAGGTTCCTCAGTAAACTTGGAATTGAATGACCATTGACCCAATGGTGATTTCTCGGTATATACCCAAAGGACTTAAAATCAGCATACTAAAGTGACGCAGCCCATCAATGTTCATAGCAGTTCAATTCACAATAGCTAAGCTACGGAACCCAAGTGCCCTTCAATAGATGAATAGGTAAAGAAAATGTGGTACATATACATAATGGAATATTACTCGGCTATAAAGAAGAATGAAATTATGGCATTTGCTGGTAAATGGATGGAACTGGAGGCAATCATGCTCACTGAAATAAGCCAACCCCAAAAATTCAAAGGCCAAATTATCTCTCTGCTATGCAGATGCTAACTCACAAAAGGTGGGGGTGAGGGGAAAGTAGGTTCACTGGATTGGGCAGGGGGTATTAGTAGGAAAGGAGGAGGACACAAATGGGAAAGACAGTAGAAGGAATCAGACAAAACTTTCCTATGTTCATATATGAATACATGACCAGTGTAACTCCACATCATGTACAACCACAAGAATGGGTTAGTTATCTCCATATATGCAGGATATGTCAAAATACATTCTACTGTCATGTATAACTAAAAAGAACAAATAAAAAATTTAGAAATAGATTTTAAAATGTTTATAAAGGAAAGAGAGAAGAAGAGAAGAAAGCAAAGAATGAAGTAGGGGAAACCCAAGTTATTTGAATAACTTCAAATCAGTGAGAGGAAAAAAAATGGGTAAAGAACTCAGTACAAAGAGGCATTCCAATATATCAGACACAAGAAAGGCAAGATCCTTTGCTGGAAAGAGAGGGTTTGCATGAAACTACAAACGTTAAATAATTAGTGAGACACCTGGCTGTCTTTTTACTACCTTCTCTTAGAATGCTGGCTGCCAGAAAGTTTTCAGAAGACATTAGGTCAAGACAAAACATCTATAGAGATTAAAAGTTTAGGGTCAGCCAAAAAGCAGCTGAGTCCTGCCCAATTGCTGTACTATAGATCTAAAATCCCAAAACCAAACCTTTCATCAGAACTTTGAGTCAACTCTTTATGTGTCAAGTGTGAACTGATAGCCCAAGATCACCATGATTCAGAGAAACAAGCAATGACAATAGCATGGGTAGACAAGGAACATTCGAAGAGGGAGCAGATGGGTAACATGAATGACAAGCTGACCAAGATAAGGTCAGCTGTAGAGAGCAATAGGCAGATTGGTTTGCCTCACAGCAGTAGAAAAGAGGGATCTACCAATGTCTGTAATAAGATGATGAAATTAGCATGTTGAAAGTACCTTCATAACTCTGTCCCAGAGTTTGGACAAAAAAATATTTAAGTAAAAACTGAATAAGTAAATAACTAACTAAGTAAAAACTGGAGCAACTTTCCAACACATAGCTATAAAATTATAATAGGCTAAATATACTTTAACCAAATTATATTACATAAATATATTGTGCCCTAAGGGATAAAGCTAGTCGAAAGTGTGGTGGTATTGGGGATGCGAGAGCTACTCTCTATATTTCCACAACAAATGGAAATATAATCTAAGCATTTTAAAATGGTTAGCATAACCAAATGGTCCAGAAGAATGGGGTTAAATTTGAGAAGACACATGTTAAAGAACATGAAGTTATTTTCTCAAGAAATTAAGAGATAAGTATTAAGAGGCAGGAGCGATGAAAGAGGAGATTGCTGTTTTCATGGTTTAAATAAGTAAATGTATTATTTTGATGGGAAAAAAAAGTAATTAAGACTTCCAGTTTCAGGTCCAGCAGGTAAACAGCTTGGAAGTCGTCATTTTGTGAAACTGAAAAAACAAGATCAACCCTTCTTAGATTGATTGCAGAAGATTTCACGAGGTAACAGGGCAAACTATTGTCTTCAACACCAGAGAGACAGGTGAATACAGAGAATCACCTTTCTGGAGCAGAAACTCTCAGGGGAACCAGTACTGGGATAAGACCCCTGGAAATGTAACTGAGGAGTTGGAGACTCAATGATGACAAACCTGAGAGTCAGAAGTCCAGAAGGGCCCAGACCTGGGAAGACACATCCACACTTTTGGGACTCACCTCCTGGAACTCTCAAGAGAATATATTCTACCAGAGCCTATCCTACTAGGGGGTTTTATGAATCTAACCCATTCAGAGGAAGAGAAATACTCAGCTCCAGCCTGCTCTAGGCATCCTGCAACCCACAGTGAGAAAGAAACTGAGAAACACTTGTGAAGTTCATACTCCAAAGTCACAGAGGCCCCAAAATTTGAGACCTAGTTATACTGCTTCCAACTCGCACCTTTTTTGTACGTAGCACAGTATACAGATCCCTAAAATGAAGAGCTTTCCCAAAGAGCTTATTCATGGGGCAGCAATGCAAGGAGAGGGGAGAACAAGTCCCAAATCTGCCTCCCCAAGGATGGGGTTTAGAGATATTTGTGGGATAAAGGTGCAGGATGATCTGAGTTATAAGAAATATGATTGAGGGTGAACTAATCAGTGGTCAATGCATAATCAATCTCATAGTTTTTCATAGGAGACATGTTCAGGAAATGGTGGTATTAGTATGATCTGAGGACAGAGTTTTTATTCCTTAAGTTTGAAAATGTTACCCATCTGACACTTTCAGAGACCCAAGCAAAGGGTGCATGGTTTCAACTGGTTTAATAGTGAAACAGCTTCCAAGTTCCTAAAAACAACTTAGGCCACCATTATCTTCATGACCTATACATTAGAGGTATGTTACTTACTGCAAAGCTAGTGGGGGACTAATAATATATTGCTTAGCTATGTGACCTCTAAAATGTATGTTGGTTTTTAAGTAAAACTAAAAGCAAATGCAATGAATTGAATCAAGAGAGTTCACTCCATTTCCCTTCAGTTTCAATAGATTTATAAAATGTTCCTCTCACCCACCCCACTTCAACACAGCACCTAGAAGGCCTATTTGCTGGAATTTCTTTACCCAGTGCATCATGTCTAGTTTTCAATGAAAAAGTTACAAGGCACATTAAAAAGTAAAATGTAATGAGCACTTACTTTGATCAAAATAGCTGAACACAATCTTTTTTTTTTTTTTTTTTGGCACAGTTTACAGCTTATGACATCTATCTAATCCAGTGATGAAAAGATACAGTGAAACATCAGAACTGATCAATCCATTATAGGTAGAATCACAAAGAAAATAACAGCCTGCTTCACCAGAAGTGTAACAGGGTATTAATTAAAAGAGTGAATTGCCCAGTCATTTTAACTTGTTTGTGGTATTTGACCCAATACCATTTGTCTCTAGTTAATATTATATAAAAGTAGTATCTGATGGTGAAAGAAAACACAAAGCAATATCATCTACTTTAAAAAGCCTTTAATCAAAGATACCACAACTGATTATTTTCACATTCATATGAAGAATTCAGCATATTCAGAACAATTTTCTTTTTATAGAATTTTTTAAGATTTTAAAAATGTTTAGAAGTTGTTGTTTTTTGCCCAAATCCTATTTAGTTATTAAAAATTGAAATAAAAAAGTGATACTTTGCTATGTGGTATACAAAAACAATTAATATTTTCTCCCCAATACTTTCAGATTCACAATGTTATAAGTCATTGAGGCCTTGGTCCAAGTTCAAATGTGATCATGAAAAACTATATGAATTATTCATATTCCCAGAACTCAGGTCATCTCTAACTTTTCCAATTTCCTTCTTTAGGACATTGTACCTTGCAAATCTCGAGTTCATTACATAAAAGATTGTCAAGCTACTTCATGTTCTTTTGGGACTGTAATGAGTATCTTGGTTTTCTTCTTTCTGTATCAAGTAGGAACTGTGAATACCATCTCCAGAGGGCACTTTTGCACCTTGTAAATAGAGCTGTAGATGTTCTCTCTCAGTGCCTGGTAGGAAACTACCATGCCGATCACCCACTAACTCTCATACTCGAGTTACAGTTTTATTTTCACAGAAATAGAAATTCTTCATTCAATTCAGTTCCTAGTAGAGTTCTTGGAGATTAATAAGTATCATTAGCCTAATTTTCCAGAAATTTAAGAAGGCTGATTTGTTTTAGATTTGTCAAGGTACCCATGTTTATTACTAAACAAAAATTATTTTAAAAGAAAATGTTTATTGTTAACAATTACAACACAAATAGTTAGCATTTATTGAGCATGTGTCATTGTGTTAAATATGTTACACTATTTCTCACATCCATGTTGGTGGGTTGTTACTACTATTTCTACCATTCTTCTAATGAGGAAAATGTAACTTCTCCCCTCCTCTAGCTCCTAAGAGGCTGAATTAGGATCTCAACACAATCATTCTAACTCCAGTACCCGAGATTTTATTTTATTTTATTGTGGTAAGAACACTTAACTAAGTTCTTAGAATTTCAAATATACAACACAGTATTGTTAGCTATAAGGAAAATGTTGTAAAGAAGATCTCTAAACTTCTTCATCTGGTAGGAGCTTTTACATACAGCTTTTAATCATTATACTATAAAATACTAGTCTCTTGCAGGTTCTTTGGTAAATACAGAAAAGTAGAAAAGAAAATTATTAGCAAGGCCCTCAGAAATGATGACTAATGAGACCCTCTTTCAAAATAAAAAAAAATAAAGTAAAAAAATAAAAAGGGTTGGGTTTATGGCTCAGTGGTAAAGTACCCCTGTGTTAAATCCTTCATATTCCCCCACCCCCCACAAAAAAATATTAAAACCACGTTTAAATTTGCCAGCTAGAATAACAAGTATAATGTGTTGGTGGATTTTTCTTCTCATCTTTATTTAGGCTTGTATGTATATCTCTCAATTTTGAATCACAATAATAGAGTTTTAATATTTTCTTTATTTCAAAGTATATAGTCAGTATATCTCATGTGATTAAATGGTCTTTGAAAGCATAATTTTAAAGGCCATGAAAGAAAAATGTTTTTCAGGTAAAATGATCCAAAGAACTGCCACAATTGTTTATGTCACTCAACGTTTGCATATTTGGTCAAAATGACTGCATTTTTTCTCAGGTGAGGGACTTTTTATTTTCTCTTAAGTGATCAAAATGTATCAGGAGAAGCTAGGCAAGGTGGCACAGGCTTGTAATCCTATCTTCTGGGGAGGCTGAAGCAAGAGATCATTAAATTCAAGGCCAGCCTCATCAATTTAACAAGATTCTGTCTTGAAATAAAAATAAAAAGGGGGATGTACCTCAGTGGAACAGTGACCCTGGATTCAATCCCCAGTGCTATCAATATGTGTGTGTGTGTGTGTGTGTGATTGTGTGTGTGCACTGATAAGTATATCAGTAGAGCTGCACTTTCTCTGCATTCCATATGCAGCCTTTCATTTGGAGCAATTCCAAAGCAAGATGAAAGCAATTAGCACAATTCAAAGATGTAACATCAACTGCAGATGAAATTCACAAGTTCACAGCCCTAGAGATAGCCATTGCCCTGTCAAACCAAGAAGCCATACGGTAACTAGAGAACTTCACTAGAGATTATCTAAGTGAACAATTGAATTTTCTTTGGAATGTAGTTAGATTTTTTTTCCATTTTTTCTTCATTTTCTTTCTTTTTCACTCTTTCAGCTTTCAAAATACAGAGTATCCCATTTGACTAATTTTATCCATTCAGACCCCACTGGGAAAGGTAGAAACCTGGTGACCACAGTGGATGTAGAATCAAAGAAGACAACATTGGCTTCTTTAACCATGGGTTGGCATGCTTCCATACAGAATGATGGAGAATAGACACTCCCTCTGTATCTGAGAGTTCTTTTGAAAACACTTGCTGCTCACCCATTTTCCTGCTCAATATTTCCACCTTGGAGGAATAAGAATAGACCTCTATGGGAATAGTACAAAAAATGTAATAAAGTATTTAATTTGTTTTCCTGTTTACTCTTTTCTTCCACTATGCAGAGAAAAAAATGTGCTTTATATGGATTTAAATAAAAAATAATTTATTAACAGATCACTGAAGGAAAATACTTAAATTCCACTCTCTGTATGTAAATATAATGGCAGTTGGATAAGAATATCCATGGGGCATTCTAAAAATACACACAAAACAGGCTGGAGGTGTCAAGTTTTAAGGACAAAACAGCAAGATGGGGAAAAGCAATCAGCGGATGTTCAACCCAGCAGCTTAATTTAATATACAGATTTAGTCAGAACCCACATTAGATTTTATGTACTGTGCAACATAGGCAAACTAAAATGAAACTATACATCCTCTCCAAATGTGGCACATTCTTAGACAATAAAACAACAAGCAGGAAGAGGAAGATGTTTGCTTTACACACACACACACACACACATATTTATTTATGGGGAGGGTACCAGGAATTGAACTCAGGAGCACTTGACTACTGAGCCACATTCTCAGCCCTATTTTGTATTTTATTTAGAGACAGGGTCTCACTGAGTTGCTTAGTGCCTCGCTTTTGCTGAGGCTGGCTTTGAACTCTTGATCCTCCTGCCTCAGACTCCTCCAGAACAGCTGGTATTACAGGCTTGCACCACCACACCTGGCTTGCTTCATATTCCTATGAAATATTAAGGACATAAATTGGGTGTGTGTTCTGTTCCTCTGGTTACCCAAACCACAAGATCACTGTGTTTTACTAAACTCCTTTTTTCCTTTTCTTCACCAAATATTTCAAATGGAAATGCTGGTCTTCTCACGTGGGTCCACCATCTTGTCAGGCATCACTGGACTAAATGAAGGATGCTTCACTCCAGCCACCCTGTCCTGCCACCTTTCTCATGACCACAGAAATCAGACCCATTGGGGGCAGGCATGGAAGCCATTTTTAGCCAGTCAGGGTTCTTCCTCAGTGTTTTATCATATGAAGTAGAAATAAAGAAAACATTTCCTCTAAGTGAGTTGTTTTTGCCTTACTTCCAGGTACACACAAATGCCCATAGGAAACAGGAAGTTCAAAGGTATAGAAAGGAGAGGAGGTAGAAATGGAAAAAAAAATCTGACTTGCTAAAGAAATTTATAAAAGCTAATTAATATATTTTAACTCATTTGAAAAGGTGTTTATGAATTTTGTAAGGAGATAAAACACATTCATGTAAATAAAATAAACCCAAGCGTCTAAAGGTATCTTCTATTGACAATATGGCCTGACCTTTGTTGGGTGGGAGGAATTTAAAAAAAAAAAAAAGAAATTTAATTATCCTGTATTTTCTAATTTTGCTTTCCATTACTTACTTACATATAAAAATTATACTAGAAGTTTTCACTATATTTAAGGTCTTGAATTTTTTTTCTTATGTTTGGGAAAACACATACTTTAGTGCCGCATATACTTAACATAAAATGCCTTAGTTTCTTCAAAAATTTAAAGGACCAAGAACATAGGATATTTACTTTAAAGAGATCATTAGAAGAAACAAAGCTCACAAAGAATGTAAGTTTAAGAAGAGTCAAAATATAATTATCATCTATTTTAAAAGCTAGTGCTGTTGATTTACAAACCAGTTGGGGCCTATCATTTAAAATTTAACCAACACTTCTTTTTTTTTCTTTCTTTTAATTTGTTCTAATTAGTTATTAAATTAGAATGCATTTTGATTCATTATACACAAATGGAGTTCAGCTTTTCATTTCTCTGGTTATACATGATACAGAGTCACACCAAATGTGCAATCATACATGTACCTAGGGTAATGATGTTCATTTCATTCCACCATTGCAGGGGTTGTGTGTTTGAGATTGGGGCCTCTGATAAACTTTGTGATTTTAGCTTGCTTGGTGGCTAGGAAGTTTCTGTGCAAAGATACAGAATGCCTGGCTGCTGGGAAATTTCTGCCAAAAGACATGGAATGCCGGCTGCTGGAAAACTCCTGTGCAAAGACACAGGATGCCTGGCTGCTATAGCAATGGCCTTCACAAAGAAACTCTGTGTTGGAGTCTTATCAGTTTTGACCTTCATCTCAGGCACACAGCTCCTGGGAATACAGGGAATGGTAAGTATTCTGACCATGGAAATGTACAGGGAAGCATTCCTCTGGTGAGCAAACTCCCAGGGGGTAACAGGCACTCTGTCTTCTGCCCGTGGAATGCCCACCAGTTTCTCCTTGAAGCTAGTAAGGTAACTATATAGGTGCAGTATCTAGTTTCTATGTTAATGTCCTTAGAGAAAAGGGCTCTGTCTTAATCAGCCTGGACTTTGATCTCAATTATCTAGCACCTGGGATTAAGGAATACTAAATAATAATATAGTCATGATACTGATGACCTAATGTAACTTTTGACATAAATAAACATGGTTGCTTGGAGGGGCAGCCACTTCTTTTCCTGCCTCTGCATCTTGTCTCTGTGTCTCCTTTTATTTTTCTTACACACCATCGTTCCTACCCCCGTACCCACTCCTCTTCCCTCTCTCTCCTTTGCCCAGTCAAGATTCCTCCATTCTCCCCATGTCCTTCTCCCCCAATTATGGATCAGCATCCACTTATCAGAGAAAATATTCAGTCTTTGGTTTTGGTGGATTAGCTTACTTAGCTTAGCATAATATTCTCCAACTCCATCCATTTACTTGCAAATGCCATAATTTTATTCTCTTTTAATGCTGAGTAGTACCCATTGTGTACATATACATATACACTTTCTTTATTCATTCATCTATTGAAGGGAATCTAGGTTAGTTCCACAGTTTAAATATTATGAATTGAGCTGCTATGAACATTGATGTGGCTGTGTCACTATAGTATGCGGATTTTAAGTCCTTTGGGTATAGACTGAGGAGTGGGATAGCTGGGCCAAATAGTGTTTCAATTTCAAGTTTTCTAAGAACTTTCCATACTGCTTTCTATAGTGGTTGCATCAATTTGCAGTGCTACCAGCAATGTATGAGTGTATTTTTTTCTCTACATCCTCACCAACCCTTATTATTGCTTGTACTCTTGATAATTGCCATTCTGACTGGAGTGAGAGAAGATAGTAATTTTGATTTGCATTTCTCTAACTACTAGAGAAGTTGAACATTCTTTCATATATTTGTTGATCAATTGTATGTCTTCTGAGAAGTGTCTGGTTCAGTTCCTTAGCCCAATTATTGATTGGGTTATTCATTGTTTTTGTTTAATTTCTTTGGCATGGATTTGTCTAGTGAAACATTTGTGCAGCAAGTTTCTGCTACTTTATTAGGTGATTAAGATGTTATAATTAATAAATACAAATCATGTTAACAATTGGTGCTATTGACATATACTGAAAAATATACTTTTAATTATTTCTATTTTGGTATTTTAACTAGTAAAAATATATATAATTTTTCTGTAAATGTAATATTGTTCTAAAATAAAATCCATTAAAAATTGAAACATCTTGCTCATAGATGAAAGCTAAAAAAAAACTGAATTCATAGAAAGTGGAATAGTAGTCACAAGAGATTATGAAGGATGGAGGGAAAGAAGGATGAAAGGAGGTTGAATAACTGATATTAAAATACAGTTCTAATGTCCTGTAGCACTGTAGGATGACTACGATTTGCAACAATTTATTGTATGTTTGATAACAAGCTAGAAGAGAGGAGTTTGAACGTTCTAGGAACAAAAAAAAATAATGTTTAAGAAGATAGAAATGCTAATTAACCCAACTTGATCATTACACATTTTATATATGTATCAAATTATCACAATTTTCCATAAATTTGTATAATTACTATATGTCAATAAAAAAAGAGAAAAAAATTTTAAAAAAGAAAAGAAACTACATAAATTCTCCCCTTTAGGCACTAATAGCCTAATTAAGCTATTCAAACTGAGTTTATTTAATCAGCAGGCATCATTTATGAACTCAGAATATTTATTATTGCTATGAGGGAAGTCTGTTGGCATAATATAGGTAGCTATCATTGGTAGATCTGAGCCTGTTGGGCACTAACTATACAAGATGCATTCACCTTCAGTTGTTTCCTTTGGAATTTCAACAATACATAGGAGATAAAATCCATGGAAAAGCAGCTACCAGCCTGGGTTGCAGACTACTGCCCTGGGGATATATCTTATTCCCTGAAATTGTTTTGGACTTACATTCTGATTCTATCCATTGGCATAACATGACAGAAATGTTTCCATAGAAGTTAAATTCAGGCCAAGAGAAAAAAAAATCAGGAAAAACTACTGCATGTTCCAGCAGAAACAAAAAATAGTGAAATATCATTATAATTTATAAGAAAACATGAGTTGTCAAAATGTCCTAAGCCAAAGTCTTTGATCTCCAAGGTGAATTTTTACATTAAGTAGGCTAAAGATTTCTTCATTTTTATATGCAATAGGCTGCTCGGTCCATATGCCCTTATGACAATGTACTAAATCCTGAATTTTGCATGTTGAGCATATATTTTCTTTTAGGAGAATTCTAAGGCAAAAATGAGAAACAAAGGAAGTAGAAAAGATGGTCCAATAACCACTGTAATTAATTTGTGTTGTTAAACAAAATATAGGCATATAAGGGGGAAAAAAGAACAACTAGATTCAGAGAGACTTATGAGGGAACCAGTCCATGTAAGAGAATCATGAAAATATATTTTAATGCCAATTTTATCCTTAAATAGTCATGGGGATCTTCAGCAAAACATTGAGCTGTGACCTTCCTTTTCATCCCAGATATGATTTCCAAGGCTCCTCAAGATCTATGGTGTTTAGTATCTCTGAGGATCAAAGACGCTATGATTTTTGTGATATTAATGACAGACTAAAGAAAGACAAATCATAGTAAATAGAACATAGGTTACCTAGGAAGGGCTTCCCAAAACAGGTCAGTATTTTAAGAAGCATGAATAATCCCAGCAGCTCAGGAGGTGGAGGCAGGAGGATTGTGAGTTCAAAGCCAGCTTCAGCAGCTCAGCAAGACCCTAAGCAACTTAGTGAGACTCTGTCTCTAAATAAAATATAAAAAAGGGGCTGAGGATGTGGCTAAATGGTTAAGTGCTCCCTATTTCAATCCCTGATACCAAAAAAAAAAAGAAAAAAAAAGCATGGAGTAGTTGGAAAGAGGGATGTTAAAGGGGAAAAAAGGAAGAGGAAGATGTATAAAGCTCTACAAAATAATTCAATAGACAATCAGCCAAAAATGAGTTCCTAAAAAGATATTTAAAATATTTTAATTTTCTTTGTGTACTTGTGGGAATATGACAGGTTAATCCTGATCATAGACTCTGCATTCAATTTAGGGTTCTCAACTCTAAATCTGCTAGGGTTTAGATGTGGTTTGACCCCAAGAATTCATGTGCTGCAGGCTTGGTCCTCAACGTGGCTGTAGTAAAACATTGTGAATATTTATGAAGTATGGCCTAGTGTGAGGCAGTTAGGTTGATGGGGACACTCTCCTCAAAATGTGTTAGTGCTGATCTCTTTGAGTGAGTTTGCTCTTACAAGAGTGAGTTGTTCAGCTGGCGTTGTAGCAAAAGGGTGGGAGGAAGCAGGATAGGTAGTTATTATTAAAGTTTGATTCCTTTTGCTAATCTTTTCTTTCCTTTTCATTTCTCTGCCATGTTGTGATCCAGCCAAGGGGCTATCTTCAGAGACCAAACAAATTAGGTCTCTACTTATCTTCTACTTTTAATACCCAAAGCAATAAGCTCAATAAACCTCTTCCCTTTAGAAAAGATCCAGCCTCGGGTGTTTTGTTATAACAACAGAAAAAAAAAAAACTAACACAAACAATTAACCAGTTTTTTAACTTTTGAAAACTCCTATAATTTTCCCATGGTCCACTTTCCACATCTGCAAGGAAGGGAAAATAATAATAACACTTCTTAGAATCAGCTCTAGGCTTAAAATATATGGGTAAGGGCTGGAGTTGTAGCTCAATGGTGGAGCACTTGCTAGTACATGTGAGTCATTGGGTTCTAACTTCAGCACCACATAAAAATAAATAAATAAAATAAAGATATTGTGTTTATCTAAAACTAAAACAATACTTCAAAAAATGTATGAGGAGGGCTGGGGTTGTGGATCAGCAGTACAGCGCTTGCCTAGCATGCGCGAGGCCCTGCATTCGATCCTCAACACCACATAAAAATAAATAAACAAAATAAAGGTATTGTGTCTAACCAAAAAAATAAATATTAAAAAAATGTATGAGGAAATTTAGGCAATTTCCTGACAGATAGGTTTTCTCCATAGGATGCATTCACTGATATTAATATCATTATATATAATTACTGCTCATGTTGTCTAATCCAAATGTTTTGTTTTATTTTGAAAAATGGAGACTTGCTCCATGTTTCCATTTTGGACCATCA
This sequence comes from Marmota marmota marmota, assembly GCF_001458135.2. Taxonomy (NCBI): domain Eukaryota; kingdom Metazoa; phylum Chordata; class Mammalia; order Rodentia; family Sciuridae; genus Marmota; species Marmota marmota. The sequence continues at coordinate 18,468,587 of NW_025999977.1, read as the reverse complement.
GTAGAATTCTGGAGAATGTAATTTCATGATTTTGCATATTCTTTTCAAATTCTGACAAGTTTTTGAACCATTTATTATGTATTCCCTGCTATGATTTAGATATAATATACATGTGTCTAACAAAGGTAACTGAGTTGGGAGCTTGGTCTTCAGAACAGCAATGTTGGGAAGTGGTGAAACATTTAAACTGTGAGGCCCAAAACTCAGAAAGTCAAGGGTCATATGTTGTCTCTCATATGTGGAAGCTAGAGAAGAAAGAAGGAAAGAAAGGGGAAAGGATCTCATATAAATTGAAGGGAGATCAGTAGAATAGAGGAAAGGAATGAGGGGGAGGGCAGAGAGGAGGGAAAAGGCAAATAATGGGAATTATATTGGCCAAATTATGTTGTTATATCGTGTGCATGTGTGAACATGTAACATTGATTCCCACCTTTATGTACAGTTATTAAACACTAATTAAAAATGCCAAAGAAAAAGAGGTGGGCCGAGCAGGAGGTGATTCTATCATGAAGGTGCTACTCTCAGAAAAGTTACTGTAATTCTTTCAGGACTCTGATTAGCTCCCACAAGAACTGGTATTTAAAAAAGAAAGTGCCTGGCCCTTGAATCACTGCATTGCTTTCAACCTTCAAAACCGTGAGCTAAATAAACATTTTTTCTTTATATGTTACCCAGCCTCCAGTATTCTATTATATCAACACTAACCAGACCAACACTCTCACTATGTAGCAGGCATTCTCGTGGTTCAAACATTAAATAAAAATTATATCATAATATGGGATGAATGTAATAATGTTTGCTTCTGGAAGCAAACAGCTTAGATTCAAATGCTGGCTACCATTCTTCTTTAATGTTTGACTTTAGGAAGTCACTCTGTGTCTTCTACTTTTTTACTTGTATAATTTAAAAACTAACTATACCTATAATTATTTTTAAAAGTGAACTAAGATAAAATTTAAAGAATATATAATATATGGTTTTTATCAAAGCCTTGAAATGTTTAATATATTATTATGGTTTAAACTTGGAAAAGCATGAAATATATTCTCCTAAAAAACAAATAGTAGCATTGGTTACTTTCAAGTCCTAAAATAAAGGAAGGTATCCAGCCATGCAGATATTTTTCTCTGTCCACCCTTTGCAAAGTAGGAAATGATTATGTCTGCATAACAATCTTCATTTCACCCCATTCCCTTTCTCTGTGACACCCTGGCTTTGTCTCAAAAAGCTCTTTTGAAGTGGACTCATGGGAACTAGATCTCATCCTGTATTTGTTAATTATATAATTTTATGTTACCTTCTCTTGCCGAAGGTCACTTTGCTTCTTACTGCGAGCAAATTTCCCCAAACTCCATGTAGTTTCATTCCCCAATTCCTTGTGGTGATTTGGTTTAAGACTCTGTTATTTAACTCATTCCTTAAAGAACTGGACTCAGGCAGGCTTCCCAAATCTTCACAGAACTCCAAGCTTGATCACATGGCCAGAGAGTCAATAAATCCCTCTTTTTTCTGTTCTTGCTAACTTCTGGTGCTTGTTACCAGAAATTGGTGAGGCCAGCCTCATATTATTGTTGGTAAATACCTAAAAATTCAGAGTTTTGTGTTGATATATTGAATTGATCTATCAATGTTTTAAAGCACAACTCCTTTTAAGAACATAGTGACCATAAAACAGCAGAATTAGCATGAAGCATCCTGTATCCAAAAGTTTCTATGATGAGCTATTAATGGTGAAAATAGCCAATTCAATTAGTCATTTACTTGGTATTTAAATTCTAAATTCATATTATGGAAAAAGTTGCAAAGATTTTTAGGGCTAATATCTTGGATAGCCTGATAAACAGACAGGAATATCAAGCACATGAAAAATAGAAAAGCATTTCATCTAGATATGGGCTATAAACAAAGAATTAATATAATTACTTCCAAATTAAATATAAGAAAAATAGTATTTCTTTAAAATTCTGTACACTAAAATGTTCTTAACAAGATATGTGACAAATTAAACTAACAATTAGCTCTTTTATTAATCTGGAATTCATAAATGTCATTGAGACTGCCTATAGTGCTACAGGTTTTTAACAGTGAGCATGAAAAGCATGATACATACTGAGTAATCTTGATTATTAAGATTTTTTTAAAGGGCCCTATTTCATAATCTAATGTGCTATTTTAAAATCATCATATAAAATATCTATGGTGTTGTGTTGAGAGCCACAGCCAAATGGGCCCCAGCAAACTTCCAGCTGCCAGCTGATTGGCTCCTCTGCAGTGATGCTCATTGGGCTGTTTCCCCGCCCTTTCAGACCACGGAGCTGCTCATTGGGGGACTCTTTGGGCTCTGCCCACACGACACAGCCAATCGACCTCAAGAGCAGGAGGAGTGGGGGGTTGAGAGGCTTGTGGGAAGCCGGTGGTGGCAGTTGGGCTCTGAGGGAGTTCCTGAAGAGCTCATGTGGTGTGGCGTGTGTTCTAAAAATAAGGTTCGTTTCTGCTTGATAAGTGGCTCATGAATTGTGCCCAGCCAGACTGCGGCATTTGGTAGCTACTGGATACAGGTGCAGACCTTAGCATCATCAAAACATTGGCCATTACAACAAGCCAATCAAACGCTTGGAGGCCTAGGAGTGGCGACTAATCCCCATAGAAGTGCAATGGTATTAGATTGGAAGGATCCTGAAGGATGTGAAGGAACTATACAGCCATATGTATTGGATCATCTTCCCGTAAATTTATGGGGACGAGATGTCCTAGATCAATTAGGTTTGACATTAACAAATAACATCAACCAAAATGCACCCACTATTATGACTAGACAAGGTTTTAGGAAAGGAAAAAGATTAGAAAAACAAGAACAAGGTATAGCAGCACCAATACAAATAGATCAAGGAACAGACAGACATGGGTTGGATTTTCAGAAAGGGCCACTGAGACAATAAAAATTACTTGGAAATCAGAAAGACCAGTATGGGTTCCTCAGTGGCCCCTGACTAAAGAAAAGATACAAGCAGCCCATGACCTGGTCAAACAACAATTAGCAGAAGGACATATACAACCTTCTGTATCTCCCCATAATACTCCCATTTTTGTCATCAAAAAGAAATCTGGTAAATGGAGATTATTGCAAGATTTAAGAGCCATTAATAATGAGATGGTTATTATGGGACCTGCTCAATCAGGGATTCCTCAATTGTCTGCTTTGCCAAAAACCTGGTATGTTTTAGTTATAGATATTAAAGATTGTTTTTTTTCAATTCCAATTCATCCTGAGGATAGTCCACGTTTTGCATTTACTATCCCTGCACTGAATCATGAAGGTCCTGATCAGAGATATGAATGGAAAGTACTCCCTCAAGGGATGGCTAACAGCCCAACTATGTGTCAAATTTATGTTAACAAAGTAATCCAGCCACTTAGAAATCAAAATCCTGAACTACAAATATTTCACTATATGGATGATGTATTATTAGCACACAAAGATAAAAACACATTGCTAGAATGTTATGCCACACTTACAAACTTATTAAAAAATTATAATCTAGAGATAGCAATAGATAAAGTACAATTAAATTTTCCAATTAATTATTTAGGAGTTCTATTATCCTCAACCATGGTCCGTCCACCAAAAATTCAAATACGAGTAGATCAACTCAAATCACTTAATGACTTTCAAAAGTTATTAGGAGACATAAATTGGATAAGGCCTTATTTAGGTATACCAACAGGAGAGTTGGGACCTTTATTTGATATCCTAAAAGGTCCATCAGATCCAAATTCACCCCGAATGTTAACGCCTGAAGCAAGAAAGGCATTAAAAATCATTGAAACATATATGGAAAATATGCATTTGGATAGAATTGATATAAGTTTGCCTTTATTATTTATTGTACTACCAACAAAAAATATTCCTACAGGAGTATTTTGGCAAGAAGGTCCATTATTATGGATACATTTATCTTATTCTCCTAACACTATTCTTACTAGGTATCCTGAGGCTGTAGGACAATTAATACTCAAAGGAATAAAAGCAGCAAAGGGAGTGTTTGGAATTTCTCCCAATAAAATTATTACTCCATATACTATGAATCAAATTGATGAGTTAGCTAATGAGTTAAATACTTGGGCAATAATCATGTGCAAATCTAATGTTTCATTTGATAACCACTTACCATCTAATCCTTTATTGTCTTTTTGGTCATTGCATCCTGTAATTTTTCCAAAAATGACAAGAAAAACACCTATCATGAATGCTCCAAATATATTCACTGATGGGTCAAATAATGGTACAGCAGCAGTAGTTACCCCTGATCAAACTTTTACATTTTTAGTACCCAAACAATCAGCTCAAAAGGTAGAGCTTAATGCAGTTTTACAAGCTTTTGTGATGTTTAAAGATTCTGTATTTAATTTATTTTCTGATAGTCAGTATGTAGTTAATGCTATAGTATCTCTTGAAGATGCTGGTAGGATTTCCCCTTCCTCTACTCTTTTCTCTTTGTTTGCCACTATACAAAGTCTAATCTGGGACAGAAAAGATCAATTCTTTATAGGACATATCAGGGCACATACAGGATTGCCTAGAGCCCTTAGTTTGGGCAATGATTTAGCAGATAAAACTACACATGACATACATATTTTCTCTACACTAGAAGAAGCTACAAATTTTCATAAAAAGTTCCATGACAATTCTAATACTTTACAAAATCGTTTTAAAATAACTAAGGTACAAGCCAGACATATAATAAAACAATGTCAAAATTGTGTGACCTTTTTACCAAAAGTTAATCTTGGAATCAATCCTAGAGGATTCATACCTAACCATATTTGGCAGATGGACGCCACACACTTGCCAGAATTTGGAAAAATTAAAATATTTGCATGTTACAGTTGATACTTCTTCCGGATTTTTGATGGGCTCCCTTCATGCCGGAGAAAAAATTAAAGATATTATAGCTCATTGCTTACAAATTTTTGCCACTGTGGGCATTCCAAAACAGTTAAAAACAGATAATGGTCCTGGTTATACTTCTGCCTCTTTTAAACAATTTTGCTCATCATTTGGCATTACTTATATAGCAGGAATCCCATACAATCCACAGGGACAAAGCATAGTTGAAAGAGCTCATCAAACTATTAAAATGTACTTATTAAAGCAAAAAGAGGGAATTGGAAAGGGGTATATATCCCCCAAAGATAAACTTAAAATAACGCTTTTTACTCTAAACTTGTTAAATTTGGATTCATCAGTGCTTAGTGCTGCGGAAAGGCATATGTGTCCAAAAAATGTACATAAGCCTAAGGTACTTTGCAAAGATATTCTAACAGGACAATTGAAAGGTCCTGACCCAGTGATTGTCTGGAGTCGGGGTTCTGTTTGTGTGTTTCCACAGGGAGAACAGCAACCGATTTGGATTCCAGAGAGACTAACCAAAGCAATTTCTACATATCAAAAAGAAGATGATTTGACTGAAATCCATAACAGCTGATATCCAGAGCTCCAGCTTGGCTATTCTTACATCTGCGACAGTGATTAACCAGGATGCTTTTTTCAATATCAATTTTATTATTGCCTTTTCCCACATCATAAACTTCTATTTTATTTTTTGAGCTCATACAGACCTAGGTTAATATTTTTCTGATCAGTTTTATTTTTACTGTGGAGTTTTTAAAATTGCACTGGAGATTTCACCTGTGTAAAGCTACAATGCCTTTACTATTGTCTTATGTGTTGTATAAATGTGTGCACACTTGTGTTTTGTGTTGTATGTCTGTGTGTGTGTATGTCCATGTATCATATATGAGGAGCGCTCATGAAAAAATTGATCCGAATTTTTTTTTATTCACGTGATTTTAATGGTTTAATTTAAATTGGGTAAACAGCTGTTGAGGATTGTTTTAATATGTGTACAAATAAGGAGGTTAACAGATCTATTTGTTTACTTTCACCTTTCCTTTTCATTATATTTAATAATTCTGTTCAGGATAATGTAAATTGTTCAGAAAATTGTTTTCTTAGTTGTTGGAATGTTACATAATTTTTTTTTTAGCATCATTGCCAGAATTCCTATCTTTATCTCAGTGCCAGTGAAGACAAAGATAAAACCAAACTACAGCTTCTTCGATAGCTATCACAGTAAACTGTATAAACTGATGCATCAATGAATAATAACTCAACAAGTAATGCTCAATCAAGGAGTCGATTTACTTTGGGAGGAAATGGACATATTGATAGATTCCTCCGCTTTGAACTTCTTGCAGAACTTGCCTGGACTACGTATCACTTGTATGCATTGTGAACTATCTGTTGGTGCAGCGAATTGTGGTAGTTCTGGCGTATCTTTGCTGATGGTGTCACCGGTGATACAATTTTTCCAAAGGAGCCGTCAATTGGCTTGGTGTCGTGGCATTTTTGTATCCTCCTCCCTTCTGCTAGTGATGGTCTAAAATTTGGGGGGCCAACAGAGGTGAGGCAAAGAACCTCACCCCCACACTGGCACCAAGGCCAAATTTGGGGGCCAACAGAGGTGAGGCAAAGAACCTCACCCCACAACTGGTGCATAGGCCTATCCACAAGTATGGCTGTATGCTGGACCGGTAGTCAGTGATGGGTATCATCCAATTGCAGTGGTACCAACCTAAGACAGGAGGCTGACACCTAGAGGTCAGCTCATCGGATGATGGGTAAGGACCATATGTTGTTTTGGACAACCTAACAGGCACGGTCCCTAAGCCACATTGCTTGTTGTTTAATTAAACAGAAGGGGGGAGATGCTGAGAGCCATAGCCAAGTAGGAATGACGCATGGCATTTTTGGTTGAAAGGTGACCCCAGCAAGCCATTGAGATGATAATGATTATGTTAAGATCTGCATTCAATTGGAGATTAGACCCCTGCTGTCTGCCTAGACCTGCTACTTTGGAGCTCTCATGGGGACTCCAGGAGAGTTCCCACTGGTTGGGGAAGTGCGGTAGGAGGGATTTCCGGAGGAGGGATTTCCTGTTGGTGTAGTGTGTCCCGGGAGAAGGCTGCGTGCGTGGCAGTGGGGGGAGTTTTGGAAATAAAGCTTGTTCCTGCTTGAGTGGCTCGTGATTTTGTGCCCAGCCAGACTGCGGCAATTTGTATTTATTTACATTGTTGAATTTATTCCCCCCAATTAATCTACAATCTAGTTCCAATATATCCTCCTAAAAATATCTCCTAAATTCTTCATTTGTTTTCCAATATCAAGACCTCATCCAGACTGCATTTGTTTCTGTGTTGGATATGCTATATACATTCTTCATAGGATAAAAGTCAACACATTTTTGGTGATGGTGGTGGGTGTACCAGGGCTCAAACTCAGGGCCACATGACCACTGAGCCACATCTCCAGCCCTATTTTTCTATTTTGTTTAGAGGCAGGGTCTCACTAAGTTGCTTTGCATCTTGCCATTGCTAAGGCTGGCTTTGAATTTACAATCCTCCTTTCTCAGCCTCCCAAGCTGCTGGGATTACAGGCTTGCACCACCAGGCCAGGCAAGAGTCAATATTTTAAAATGCAAATTTCACCAATATCTCCTATTCAATAGTATGGAATTTTTATGTATCCCTAATAAGGCAAATTCCCAACCCCAGTATGCTGTTTTTCAAGCATGTAGAGAAAGTTAAACCGTGTCTCCACTTCGTCCACTAAAATAAATTTACTGTCCTTGAAAATTACCCCAAGGAAAAATGAAGTCATTGAGTTAACTGAAGCCTGCATTGGCTGTCTTATGTCCTATTCTATAAGATTACAAAGTGGATAAGGAAAATGCATCAGAGTTCAGATGTCAACTTTGCCACTTACTAGTGTGTGACCATGAGCAAGTTTCTAAGCATATGCTCAGCTTGTTCATTGTGAAATAGGCACTAATAAAATCCACGAATTGGATTGTTGCAGAAGTTATGTTTGACCAAACAACAACAACAACAAAAAATTACATCTGCATAACAGATGTCTTAAAACAGGAGGTTCTCAATAAATAAAAGCTCTCATGATTGTTTTATCTTTTCTTTCTTTCCTTCTCTGCATCCTTCCACAGCTTTTAATAAAACGTTCTATTTTCTCTACAATGAAAAACCTGTATTTGGAAGAAAATAGCAGTCCTTCTTCAAAGGGGTTAATTTCCTTTTGAAAGATTCAGGAAGTGATGGCTGAAGTGTTATTTCTTCTTGTTTGCAGCATAAGTTAAAACCACAGAAAACATCAAAACCTCGCCTGGTTTTGTTTAGTATGTGTCATAACTTAGGGATTCAAAGGATCTTTGCTTTTTTAGCTTCCAAGTGAAAGGGTTTGTTTACGGTGTCTACAAAGGTAAGAACAAAATTTGCTAATTAGAAATTGAAAAAAAACCTTAGTCAATAAGCAAGCGTTTGTTGTTGGGTTTTGATCATGGCAAAAGGAGGAGTTTTGCATTTGCCTAGACACATACAAAAAGCAATTTGTTAAAATAGTAAAAGAGCAGCAAAGGCTGTCTGTTTTCCCACTTTCTCTGACTGTAACACAAGTAGGAAGAGGAAGCTGTTTACCAGCTCAACAGTAATCGTGTTTTGGGCACAAAAGAGGAATCTGAAGAGGTGAACTTATTTGGGCTTAAAAATTATTCAGGTTCCTTTTCCCAATCAAACATCATCTGGGACAAATTATTTAGCTGTCAATGAGCGAGAACCTGTATTGGGGACAGAACCTATTTGTAAATGTCACGACTGTGACACTTCTCCTTTTCCCTAATGGTTTTTCTCTGTGTGAGGAGTCAGGGAAGTCTACTGTGGACACTCAAGAAGAGAGACGGGCAAGGGCAAGGGCAAGGGCAAGGGGTGGTATGTGGACAAGACTTTCCACTAGGAAAAAGTGCACGGGAAACCACATTTGAGTGAATAATATTATTTCACTCACCTGAATATTGGAAGACAGGTGTTTTGTCACTTAAATTGATTTAGTAGATGACATCAAGTTATTGAAATGGAAATGTGAACGGAAAGAACTTCTGTCTCCTCAGAAATTGTGCAAGAGTTTGCACCCTTAGGGGAAAGTGGCTGTCACAGGGTGTGACAGGAGATTAAGGAAAGAGTGAGGGTCTCCACAGAGGTGAGCATGAGGCTCCTTTCCTATTTGCACATTGGACTTCTTTCAACTCATATGTGATTTAAAGAAGAATATTGAAACATCACCGACAATGGTTCATCCTCTTTTCCCATGAAATGCTTATTTTTAATCCCAGATTAACCTTCGGGCCATCTCTCCAACTCTTATCTGAACATTGAAGAGTTTTCAAACTGCACAGGGGTAAAATCAGTAAGCCTTCCAAATCTTAGATGCTAATTCTAATGTGCCTCTGGTTCTGACAAGAGGAACTGGGGGAGCTCTGGGGGCTTTCTCCTGGACTGTCCTGCATTGTGTCTGTAATGTATTCCAAAGATCAGTCTCCTTGCCGTTACTCTCTGAAATCAAGCCTATAAATGCCACCCAGGAATCAGAACCACTAGATAGCATGCATTTGACAGTGGGGGGAGCAGAGGTGAGAGCCCTGGCAGGGCACGCCTGCTAATGAAGCCTGGCTTTTAACCCCTGATGAGAGCTGTGCAAACCACATCCAGCAGAGCATGACCTGCCCAGAGATGAGCACCAGCAGCTCCGTGAACGTCTTAATAGAAGGTTGCCCAAATTAGGTCTTGAATTCTCTCTCAGTGGCAATATTGTATAAACCAACTGAAACATGTGGATAGTCTGGGCTCATTATCAGAAAGAAAAAAAAGAACTTTTCTCCAATTAGGTACTTCTGTCGAAATAAAGAGTGGTACCTGTACCTGAAACCTGTTACAGAATGAGAAGAGCCCCAATCCTACTGTGCCTTCCAGGGAATTCTTATCTTACATGCTTTGTTTTGCCTTTGTCTAAGACTTCCTATCAGACAGCACAACAGTTGTACATTTCCAAACCAAATTGGTGTCTGATGCTTTTAGGTTCTCAGAGGAAATCTCCATCTAATATTCACTGAGCATCTACCTTAAGTTATGTGCTCTATTTGGTAGAGATGGGAATAAATAATGGGGTTTAATCTCAAGGAGTCTTTAGAAAAGGTGTAAGAATAAAACTTATTAACAAAAGCAAAACTTAGACAATAGCTTCTGGAATATCTATGTTAAATATTAGGGCTGGCAATTTAGCAGATGAAAGCACAGGACACTCAGTTAAATTTGCATTTAAGATAAGCAGTGAATTTTTTAAATTTGGTATGTTTTCAAACATTTTATGGGATATTCTTATGCTAAAAATAATTGTTGTTATTCTGGAATTTAAATTTAACTGACTTCAGTATTTTGTCAGACAACCCTATTGGTAGGTGGCAGATTAACATGAATGGTGGCAACATGAGGTTATAATTCTATAACATAAGGGGATAATTCTATAGGGCCTATTCTGCTAACTCCCAGATGTCTTCTTTTAAAAAAGAAATTTACCTGAGGTCACACTGGCTCTATCCTGGTTTAAGTCAATAGAATACACTATGTTTCCCAACAAACTATTATCAGCAGGAGAAAAAGCAGGCCCATAGACCCCTCACTGTCAATAAAGACTCCCTGAAAGGGGAATTTTGTGACTTTTATATGGACCAGATTCCAAGACTCAAGGAATTAGGATAATTAGAAGCAAAGTCTCCAACCATAAAAATCTGTAAGAAAGAATTACAATTAGAATGGGTCAGTACAGGCCAAGATGACCCAGAGTTGCCTTTGGGTGTTTAGAATGTCATTGTAATAGTTAAATTTTCCCTCCATGGGGTAAATTCATATGCAATGGGGACTTGAAAGTCTGATGCAATCCTGCTCTTATTCAAAAGTTGAAAGATGGATCTGGACAGGATTCTTTGGAAACTTCCTGGAGGGTAATAAACTTCTGGCCTTCTCTCTGAGAGCACCCACCTCTCCCTTTCATTCTTGAGAGTGTCTCATTTCCCTGTTTCCTTCCAACTTCTAATAAGATCCCCATTGTTACTTTGTGGCATTCACTTGAAATTCTTAAGGCAAGATGCAAGAACTGGTGGTCACAGATCCCAAAGGTTACTTTGGTTCTGCAGGTGAATCTCGCTCTGTAACAATACCAAAGAATGATTTCTAAACCACTGCGGAGAACCAATTACAATTAAAGAATATAGAGTAGTAATTGATAGAAAAGATAGAAATTCAAGTTCCATTCAGATAACAAAGCTATTGATTGAATGATAAAAATAGATAAGAATATTAACAACTGGGTAGATATGAAACCAATCCCATGTTAATATCTTTGCTGGGAACTCCTACTTTGCATAACAATCTCAATTCAGTTATAAGAGGAACTGAGCACATTTCTGTGTGCTGGAGGAGAATCCAGTACCTACTGCTCAGCCCCAGAGTTCTGAGTGTAAGTATGACTTTTATCAAAGAAGTAACATTATAACTGATCCTGTATAACTTCACTAGGTAACTTCAGCCTTCTCAATTTAGTAAGATCTTTCCTCAATGAATGAATGACAACTAATCAAAAATGGTTACCAAGAAATACAGAAGTGATAAAGTTATCAAAACTCACAGCATTAATGTTTTGGGGTGATCTCTTACTATTACTTATTTGTGTATTTATTTTTTAAACAATATTGCCCTTAAAATACATTTCAGACTTTCACTTTTAATCTGGAAGTTATAAAAAATTGATTTTGTGGGTTAACTATATTTAACAGAATATGAGGATCTGATCTACTCTCTTCATCTATTTCAGTTATTAGGTTCACAGAAGTTGCTTAAGCCCAAGGGAGAAATTGCTTATTAGGTTATATGGCCGCATTGTCAGCCACTAAAATGTTTTAAGATAAAGAAGAAGCACAAAGAGATGGGATGAGCTGTGATATCTGACTGACACCATTTAAAGAAAGAGAGAAACAAAAACAATTGGGTAGGAAACTTCTTAAACTGAAGTGCAGTGTTAAAATGTTTGTAGTCATGCCAGTGGAGAGTTCCTGAGTCCCATTAGCTAACTTCTGTGTCTCAAAGAAATAGGTTGGCAGTAGAGTGCTAACCATGCCCACTCACAGGCTGGGAACAACTCAGAGAAGTGTGGCTTCCTGTCAAATGTGTGGGTGGATCCAGATGGGAAGCACTGGGGACACCAGTAAATATAATAATAAACTGTTCGAAAATATTTTGAACTAAAGGATAATGAAAATAATGCATATCAAATTTGAAGAATTTATCAAAATTGATATGAAGATGAAAAGAATGCCCGCTGTATTTTTTACTTTAAAAACAAAAAAAGAGGAATAGAAATATATAAGCTTAACATTCAAGTAAAAAAGATAGAAGAAAGGATTGGAAAATCAGCTGGGGGAAAATACGGAACATTTGATATTAATAAAATGGAGGAAAAATATAAAATAATCAGTGAAATCAAAATATAAGCTCTTTGAAAAGATCAAAAAAAATGGCAAACATCTTTTGATTGACTTTTTAGAACGGAGAAACAGCATAAGTAAGCTTCATAAAAATGAAACAGGCAGGCAGAACTAGAAATATAAGATGAAGTTGTAATAATTATATGCCAATAAATGTGAAAGCTTAAAAATAGAAAATTTAATAAAATTGTGATTACTCAGTAGGACAGAAAACTTTAATAGCCTAAATCAAATTGAATTTGAAGCAGTGGTCAGACATCTCCCATGAAAGAATTATACAAAGAAATCTGAAACAAGATATATAAAAGATTTATATAAGAAACTATTGAAAAATATTTTAACAGATTAAAATACATGAAGAAATATATCATTTCTATATATGTATTAATATATAGAAATGTATTAAATATGAATCCTGAATTGATTTATTGTTTTAATGCATTTCCAAACAAATTCCTATCTTAACAAAAATTTTGAAAGGTTATTTCACAGAAAAGAAACTAGATTTTTTTGGTAAACATCTTTACCTCAACAATACATAAATTTATAACAACATGGAATGTCATTTCACACCTCACATCTTTGTAACAATTAGAAACAAATAGAATGAGGAAAATCAGAAATAGTTTTATTTTTCTTTTAGCATTACATATTGGAACCATAGATTCAACAAGGATTTGATTTTATATGGTAAAGTAAAAATGTACATAACCCACTTTTTTGATACCACTTTTAGCCATTCACAGTAAAACTAGAATTATATGTAATAAATCTGTGGGGGAAAAACTGAGAATAATAATTTTATCACTAGAAGATTAGACAATTAAATTATGCTATATCCATACATTTAATTTATACAAGAGTACAATGAATAAAATATTGTTGCAGATAACAAAATGGATTATTTTGACGTTGTTTGGAGGAACAAAACTAGTTATAATAAACATGTTTTCATTTTTAAAGTTGAAGAATATGCAAAACTTGACAAATAGCACTTGAATTTAATTTATAAAATTATAAGAAAAATGATGAAATGATTAACAGGGAAACAATTATTTCTCTTTTTCTCTCTCTCCCCAAATGTTTGGCAATCACTGATTTACCACCTCTATAGTTTTGCCTTCTCAGTGTGTCATAATGGAATATTATAAGGTATAGTATTTTCCAAATAGTTTCTTCCATTTACCCACAAGCATTTAAGATTCAGCCATGTTAGTTTGTGGCTTCATAACTCATTTCTTTTTATCACTGAAAGGATTCTGTTGTGAGAACGTACACAGTTCATTCACCTATTAAAGGACACCATAGTTGCCTCCAGCTTTTGCTGATTATGAATAACATTGTTATAAACTTTCACATGCAGGTTTTTATGTCGGACAAATACTAGGAGCTCTATAATAGATCTGTATGAGAAGACAGTGTTCATCTTTGTAAGAAATTGCCAAAATGTCTTACACAATAGCTGAACCCATATGCATATCTACCAACATAGTATAAGAGTTTCTGTTTTTCCACATCTTCATCAGCAATTGATATTGCAATATTTTTGTTTCATTTAGCCATTCTAATCAATATTATTATCACCTTGTTTATCAATATTATTATCATCTTGTTTTGATGGCAAAAGTCAAAAGATGAAAGTCTGTAGCTTATCTTTTCATCCACTTAACAGTGGCTTTTGCTGAGTGGAAAATTTTAAATTTAATAACACTCAACTTATCAATATACATATATAATATCCAGATAAATACATATTGCATATATATTACTCATTTGATGTTAAATCTAAAAACTTATCATCAAACCCAAGTTTCCAAGTTTCCTAGATTTTTTTCTAGTTTTTCTTTCTTTCTTTCTTTTAAAGTTCTATAATTTTGTGTTTTATATTTAAGTCTGTGATCCACTTTGAGTAACTTTTTTTGTGAAGGTGTAATTAGGTCCTTTTAAAAAGGCATAGTGATCCTTGTTTTAGTTAGATTTTTCACTGTTGTGACTAAAAGGACCCAACTAGAACAACTGTACAGGATGAAAAGTTTATTTGGGGGCTCATGTTTTCAGAGGTCTCAATATGTAGACAGCCAGCTCCATTCCTCAGGGCTTGAGGTGAGGGTACAACATGGTAGAGAGTGTGGCTGAGGGAAGCAGCCCACATCATGGTGATCAGAAAGCAGAGAAACTCCACTCGCCAGATACAAATATATACCTCAAAGCCATGGCCCAATTCCAACCTCCTCTTGCCACACCTTACCACTTCAATTTCCATTGAGTTAATCCCTATCCAGATTAATTCACTGATTGGGTTAAGACTCTTAAAACTCAATCATTTCTCCTCTGAATCTTTCTGCATTGTCTCAGACATGAGCTTTTGCTGGACACCTCACATTCAAACCATAACAGTCCTATTTTAATTCATAATGGATCTCCATTACTCCAGCATCAATTGTTTAAAGACTAGTGTATCTCTATTGAACTGCTTTTGTATACTCATCCAATAACAATTTATTTGCCCATACACTGTCTCATAAATAATTTTATTTCAGTATTTCATTTCTTCAAATGTTTTGCAGCAGGAAAAATTAAATTTGTATGTGAATGTTGAACAGAAACAGGAAGAATGGCCAGAGTGACAACTGGCATCTGGCCTCAAATTAAACTAGCGATCCAAATCTGAATGTGCTGCTTTTCTTTCTCAGTGCTACCACTTTGCCTAGTACACAAAGTGCATGCTCTTTATCACATATAATATTAAAGTGACTCATAAATTCATGTTAAAAATTAATAGCACTAAGTGTTCACTACATTCTGAGTTCCTTTCTAAATGCTACTTGTAGACATTCACTTCATCCTTAACAATAACTCTATCAGGTATTATCTGCCTTTTAGCAATTAGAGAACTAGGGCAGTTCTTTATATTCTTCTTATGAAATGTACTTGATATTGGCAAAGATAATTAACATTTTATATCCACCTATTATCCAAATGTCACTGGGGTCAATGTTGTGAAGATAAAAGAAATTATGATATATACTTTTCATTCAACAAAGTGTCTGAGATGGTGTGAAGAAATGAACCCACATAGACTCTCTTGGAGGAATGGAATTTTTGTTCATGCTTTAAAAGTGTGAACTTTAGCTGTGTACTATGGCTCATGCCTATAATCCCAGCTACTCAGCTAGTTATTCTAGAGGCTGAGGCAGGAAGATTGCAAGTTCAAGGCCAGCCTTAGAAACTTAACAAGACCCTGTCTCAAAATAAAAAATAAAAAGGACTGGGATGTTCTTTAGTAAAAGCTTTCCAGAGGTTCAATCCCCAATAGCTAAATACATACACACATACATACATAAAGTGAGCTGCTGCTTTCTTTCATATAAGAGGAGATCTAATAAAAATAATTGAAGGAGAAATATGATGTTGAAACATTGGAATGAAAAGTAAAGTGTGACCCACATGATCCCATCATTCCCTAGCACTTGTTCTTTTGCTAAATGTTTGTCCTGGTCTCACTGTGACACTATAGCTTCTTAAGGGCAGCGGCTACATCTTTAACTTTATTGCAGCATTTCCCAGAGTACTCTTTATAAGTTAGAATTCAATAAATATTGACTGACTTTTGGAGACTTGAAATTTCCTTCTCTTCCCTTATTGCTTTTGTTCCCGGGGAATGTATCTCCTTGCAGAAGAAATGAAATCAGAAACATCTTCATTAATATTAATATAAACCTATTAAAGTTTTTCTAACTTCATGGAAACATTCAACAAAATCTCAAGAAATTCATCCAGTTAGGAACATCTAGGAAAATCCTGCATGAAACTATGAAGATTACCCATTATCAAATTTTCAGGTTTAGTGTTTCATAGTCCACTAAGAGGACCAGGGCTCTTTGGAAAAGACTCATTTCAGGGTTGAATCAGGGAAAATGTAAGATGACTGGAGTATATTCCAGTGCTAGAAAGTACCAACCCCCCTCCTCAAAAAAATAAAAAAGGACCAAGAAAAAGAAAAGGGGGAAGAATCTATTGAAAGCCACAGGAGTCAACATGAAAGACTACAAAGTGGCCAGAGTTGGAAACATTGATCATAAAATAAATTTCAGAAGTATTAGAATTTAACTCAAAAATAAAATCTCCATAAGCAACTGAATAGAAAAATGATTAGACATTTTTGTCCATGATGGCTACAGGCAAAATCTACCTACCAATGGATGCTAAAATGAGTAGATGTAAGTTGAATGAGAAACAGGCTATTTTCATAGACTCAAAGTATTTCTTTAAAAATATATATCTTCCTAATTATAGGGAAGCAGTGTTTACTATGTACTGAAAAACCCTGGCAGATATCACTGTAAACAAATGGTCAAAGTTAATATAACAAGTAAGTAGACTATTGGCATCATGCACTCCCTTATTCTATGAGTTGAGGTCACACCACCTCTGTGGTATTATTCCCTGTAAGGCATTGCTGTTTAGAGGTGATGAGCTCATCGGGAAAAAACATCACGCAACCCCAAATTGAGGGACAGTCTACAAAATACCAGACCATTACTCTTCAAAAGTATCAAGGTCATGAAAGACAAGGAAGGACTGAAGGACTGTCACAGACTGGAGGAAACTAAAGAGGCTCAACACCTTAGTGCAATTTGAGATCCTAGAATAGATAAAAATGTGAGATCATAGAATAGATAAAAATATTAGTGGAAAAAAAAACTGGTTAAGTCTGAATCAGGCCTAGAGCTTAGTTTTTGTTGTTATTAAAAGTGGACGTTGCTAACTTGCTTCTGTTTTTTAGTATAGAAATCTTTCTGTATATTTGAATTTTGATTATTTTTAAATATTTATTTTTTAGTTGGAGGTGGACACAATATCTTTATTTCATTTTTATGTGGTGCTGAGGATCAAACCCAGTGCCTCACGCGTGCTAGGCGAGCACTCTAACACTGAGCTATAACCCTAGCCCAAATTTTGATTTTTAATTATCAATATTTCTTATAGAAGAAGGGTAAATCTGTATAGTGATAGTGATTAAGAGATTGCTCTATTTTCATGTTCTGAATATTTTTTTGTTAAGTGAAGTGTGCAAATTTTTTTTTCCCCAGTCCTCTATTCAAAGGAATTTGGAATAAAGAACTTCATTTCGTGGAGGTAGGTTTGCTTTGGTCAAGATCTGTAGCTAGTAGCAGGAACCTTCTCAACAGCTGTTCAAATGTTCATGCCTTCTGGGAGCTCAGTCTTGTCATGGCAGGGATGTGATGCATTGTTACAAGACATTCCCACATGGCTATATACCGTCTCCCTTAAAAAAATACCTTGAGATGGACAGAGGAACATCTTTTAGGAACAGGCATAGAATGGGCTGGAGAATTCTGACGTGGGGTGCAGCTAAAGGTTAATCTTTAACATTCAGAACAAAGTAATTTAAGCCATTTAAACTTCAAAGGACAGAAAACTAGAGGACTCCAATGTATTCAAGATGATTTTCTTTTGGCTCTGGCCAAGTCAGACAGAGAAAAGAGATTTTCTTCTTTAAAGAAAAAGGGGGGA
Organism: Marmota marmota marmota; assembly: GCF_001458135.2. Lineage (NCBI taxonomy): Eukaryota > Metazoa > Chordata > Mammalia > Rodentia > Sciuridae > Marmota > Marmota marmota. The sequence continues at coordinate 18,450,606 of NW_025999977.1, read as the reverse complement.
GAAGGAAGATGGCGGCGAGGGGAGTGCATTGCCCCCGTGTGCTGCTTCACTGTGTGGGAGTATGACAAGTCAGGACGGCTAAAGGATATCTTGTTAGGAATTTCAAGCAATAGTGGGGTGCTCCGGAACCTGGAGGAAGGATTTCCATCGCACGAGGATCAGCTACGGGGACTCAAACGCGAGAGGTTTGTCGCACGGAGGGTAACACTGCTTATTCAGCAAATCGCCCCGCGGCTAGAGTCTGCAGCGCGCGCTGGGAAACGAGGAGATAGCGACGCAGGGATACAGTGCTGCAGTTTCTGCCAGCCGCGCAAGCACTCAGGGCTGAATTCTGGGTTCGAGACGGGGTAAGGAAGCGGTCCATCTCGGTTCTCCACACCGGTCAGACCACAGAGGAGGCCAGCAGCCACCATGTTGGTAAACTGACATCACCTTCCCTGTTTTCGACTGACCGCAGCTCATTCAGCCATAGATCAGGTAATTTCAGGCTGCAATTCGCCTGCAGCTTGCAGACAGATTGCTAGGGTTCAGCGCCTGGGTGCTTCTTAGAACCTGATCTTATCGGAGCAAACACCGAGCGCGGGGCGGCCGAGTTCCGGCTCCC
>NW_025999977.1:18414800-18446336 GCF_001458135.2 Marmota marmota marmota | reverse complement strand
GGTGGAGGATGGGAAATGCAGCGGAGCACAACAGCCACTAGTATGGCAATTTGTAAATCAATGGATGTGTAACTGATGTGATTCTGCAATCTGTGTATGGGGTGAAGGTGGGAGTTCATAACCCACTTGAATCAAAGTGTCGAATATGATATGTCAAGAAATTTGTAATGTTTTGAACAACCCACAATAAAAAATTAAAAAAAAAACCTTGAAAAATATTCACTTATTTATTTACAAAAATCATAATCTCCGTTATTTTGTCTGACAATGAAAAATGTTGGTCAAAGTTAGGGTCTCTTTTGTCCACATGATACAAGTTTTTTCAGCCCCATTTAAATTCTATAAAATCTACAATCTATACTAAAGGACAGAACCAGAGTAATCTAAATATTGCAGTGATTAGAGACATCTGTGATCTATAGAGTTTAAATATCTGAAAAAAAAGGAAAATGGGGGAAAAAATCTAAAACAGCAATATAGAATAGATTTTTCACATGCACATACACGGAGAGTTCTTTCTGTCTCTCACACACATACCCCAAATGTTCATGATGTTAAAGAATCACTGGTGTTAAAGAATAATGTTTTTAAAACCAGACAAAATAATGACTTTAATACTACAACTATAAAATAAATTTGTATCCAAGATTATTATCTAATATATTTATTAATGGTGGTGCCAAGAAAACAGTATAAACAATTCAAAGGAAACTCCAAGTAACACATGTATAAATGTAGAAAATATAAACTTTGAGTAATTTAGGCAATCTACAATGTTGACATAAATTTACAAATAGATATTAACCTGATCAATAACACAGAGCAAATTTCATTTGCTTTTCTATGGATAAGGAATCATTTGCATTACTCACTGTTTTCAGGACAAAATGATAAATTAACTCAGAAACAATAATAAGTGCAGATATCTTAGAAGATGTGCTAGACAGAAGATTGGTGTAATCTTTGTGGTCAGTTTCAATATTGTTTTAGTCAGCTTTTTCACTGCTGTGACTAAAGGATCTGACCAGAACAACTGTAAGAAGGAAAAGTTTATTTGAGGGCTCATGGTTTCAGAGATCTTAATCCGTAGAAGGCCAGCTCCATTCCTTGGGGAATGAAATTATTATTGCAAAATGAAATAGGACAACAGGAAGAGGAAGAATGTGGTAGGGGTGAGGTTACATCTCAGAGGAGGACCCTAAATTTAGGAGTCACAGCATTCCTAGCATGTTGGCACCTGTGACCACCCTCTTCTCCAGAAGGAGACATTCACTAATAACTCTCTAGGGCAAAGAGTAAAGACATCTTTATGGCTGAAGATTTTATATTTAGGAGAACAGTTTCCCAGCTTTCCGGATTGTCTGTTATACAAACATCCTTAATAGCATCCTCTGTTCAGAAGGCCTGTAATGTTATAAATCCATGGAGAATGCTCTCGCAACCCAAACTACTGAAAGGCAGTCCTTCAATTCCTGCATATTATGTTAAATTAATAACAATATGACATATTTGGAGTGTTTCTGTGTATTAAGGTTATAGGAACAAAGAAGAAAGCATACCCATTCCATTAGTGAGAGTCTGAGAATATTCCATGGAAGTCAAAATATTTGGGCTAAGATGAAAAGAATGCATAAAAGATGTCTAAGTGGTCAATATGAAAGCATTTCAAGTAGAACAAATAGTATACCCATTAGAAAGGAATTTGGCATCAGTTTTTCTTTCCTCTATTTCTCTTTCTTAGTTCTGTTTTTTTTTTTCTTTTTTGTGAATTAGAAGCAATTCAATTTTTTTCAGTTTTGAAATTTCAGGAGACACAAAGTCCTGGGTGATTAAAATGAACACAGAGGAAGAAGCCATCTTGTGAAGAACACTGTATAATATAAAAACTACTTGGGTATTATCTCTCTGACTACATATAAACACTGAAAAATATTGGACAGGAAAAAAATCATGTTTTCAGGTCAGGAAGAATTTTTGGGGAAAAAAAGTGAAGTGAGGGGAAGGGGAGCCCAGCCAGGATTCATCTTGACCCATGATATTAATAATCTGTAATACATTGACACTTCAATTTGCTGTTATTATTAACACAGATTTTTTTAATAGAAATATCAAAATTCTTAGTTCTTAATCTGCCTTTGATGGAATCATGACAATTCTTTTGCTAAAATTATAGATTATTCTAGGCTCTCGAATTAGAATTTAAGATTCTTATATCTAGGGAAATAAGTGATATGTATACATCTCATTTTAGTAGAAATGAATTTGCCTCGTAAACTCAAGATTTCTGTCATAGAACATAAATATGATCACAGTTTACCCCATTATGAACAAATACAAAAAAGCAGGTATAAAAGTTACTATACAACATGAAAAAACATTTCCATTTTAAACTTGACTGTAACATAAGATTAAAAGACTTCCTTTTCATTCTATGTTTTAATGAAAACTATTGTGGCAGATACAGATAATATTTGGAAAAATATTGCTCAGAGAATAACAAGTTGGACTGATAGCCTATGTTTTCCATAGTTAATGACAATACTGAGGTTCAGGCCAAAGTCAAAATGAAAATTCAGAGAATGGTGGACACAGAAAGAGAATTGAATCTTCCAACTCACTTTAATTCACTAAAGTTTTCAGATCATTTAAAATATGATGGATGTATTCATCATATACTAAATACCAGGCTTATGTTAAGTACAGGTAATATATTAAAATGTGTTAAAAGCAATACAAATCAAATTTTTTGTAACTCTTATCACTGTCTCTTATCACATATACAGTGATAAGTATACCAATTATTTTTAGTAATTCAGAGGAGACAGATGTTCTCCTGCATGGTGTAGGAAAGTATGGACAGATAATAAAACTGTACATTAAATTATTTTATCAAGAGTAGAGAAGTTGGATGGGCAATGAACATGATGGTACTAAAATTATGATGATTCTCAGAGCACCCAGTTCTCTCCTGCTCCTCAGAGCTCACAGGTACTTACTGCCCCCAACCCCATGCTGTTTATTTCCTTATGCATTTCGCCACTTATTCACTCTTATGTGCCATATGAAAAGTGGTGGTCAAAGCCCTTATAGTTAGGAGGACACTCCTGTAATACCCAACAGTTGTATCCTAGATCCCCATTTCACTCTCTACTCCTTGTGGTAATTTGCTTGAGAAATTTTAACTCTGCCTTCCTTAGTTCTGGTCCCTTGCTGTCAGCAAATCTGTTCTCTAGATGAAATTCCACATTCATGCTCCCATCTATACATCTGGAAACTGGATTATCTCTGAAGCAAGGATTTAAATCCTGACATTCCTGCTTCTTGCTTGAATGTTGTTTTCCCTTCTCAAATTATGAGCATTGCCTTTACTCATAGTCCATCATAGTCAAAGACTGTGTACTACAAATCCCAATCCCTATTTCTATGTGAACAAACACTCATGTAACTTTTTGTTACAACAATAATTATATCGACCATATTATTGCTACTACTTAGAAAATAATAAAATGTTATCTCTGACATAGTCTATCTGCTTAGAATAATTGCTGGTAATTGCTTTTTTATCCATTACTATTATCTAACAGGTTACTTGCAATTAGAATACATGCTGTCATCTCTACAAGAAAAGTGTTTGAACTTCCCCTTCCATTGGGTGATGTTATTTATATGATGAGTTTGATATGTAAGTACTTAATATTGTTTGGTGAGAACAAAATCAGTAAGTAATGAGCAAGATTCATCCAGTCACAGAATTGCAGAATCTTTGAAACCAGTGAGGTACTAAAAACTAGTCTAACCTGTTTCTTTCATGAATGAAAAATACCTATGTTTAAATCAAAAATCTAATTATAACCTGTGGAGTAAATCCAGCCATGTGATTTTACCAAGTTTTATTGGAACACAGATTTTGTTCAAGTGTGACTATTTTGTGCCATAATGGTGATATTTAGTAGTTTCAACAGTAACCATGTAACCCACAAAGTCTAAAATATTTCTATATTTCCTGACTCTTAGTCCTGATCTTTCTAGTCTACCATAACCCCTTACTATGTCCAGTATTATAGTGTTGAAATTAAAAAAGCTAAAGACTAAATCTGCCGCAGTCTGGCTGGGCACAAAATCACGAGCCACTCAAGCAGGAACAAACTTTATTTTTTGAAACTGCCGCCAATGCCCCGTATGCTCCCGGGAAAATTGCCTATGGACGCACGTGGCGTTCTCCCGGTCCCCCCCCCAACCCAAGAGGAAGTTCCTCCTCCGGAATTCCCTCCTACCGCACTTCCCCAACCAATGGGAACTCTCCAGGAGTCCCCTAGCAGGCCGAGGTGGACAGCAGGAGTCCAATATCCATATGAATGCAAATCTTAACATAATCATATCATCTCAATGGCTTGCTGGCATCACCTTTCAACCAAAAATGCCATGCATCATATTACTTGGCTGTGGCTCTTAGCATAAATCCAAAAGTAGTAAGAAGGAAGAAATTTCAAGTACAAATGGAATTCATCCAAGGCCAACAAAGTTTTCAAGATCTACCGATTCAAATTAACTACTCAGTCTTCTGAATACTCTCCAGAGAAAATGTAACAGTTTATGTATATATATATTATGAGTTTCTATCCAATGTCACAATTTATCAAGCTATAATATCATATTTTAGTATCAATTAATGAAAAATAAAATAGCAACAGTTAATAGTCTATACTAGTATAGGCTATGCGTTCACCAGAAAATAACAAAATTACTCTTCAGCAGAAATCATCATTAATATGTTTCTGCCTTTTAATATGAACAATTCAAATTTAATATTTATTAATATTCAAAGAGTTGAATAACATTTTAGGGAAAAATTCTGGGAAAGAAAATTATTAAAACCAACAGAATCTAAATTAAACACTTTGGAAGTATGGCCCCTGAATTGATGACATCAGCATAATTAAGGGACATTGTTAGAAATGCAAATTCTTGGACTTTACCTCAGATCATTTGGATCAGAAACTATGGGATACTTGTTTTAACAAGATTTTCCTTTCAGTTTTTTTGTACATACTAAGTTTTAAAACCTTTCCTTTGTATCAACACAGGCAATAAACCAACACCCTAAAAAACAAAAATAGCATAATTAGAACAGTGGGTAAAATAATTATTATAGATCTATTTAATAAGCATGGTAATGAATACCTCACATATATATGTTTATTTATATGTAGTATATATTTATCTTACTAGTATATATACTATTATTAGTATATCATATATTATATATACTAGTATATCTATACTTGTGTATCTATATCTGTATCTATATATAGCCTAGTAAAGCCTATATTCTCATAGCCTATTAACTGTTGCTATTTTATATATAAATACAGGGGTATATATTTATTTATAAATTTATATTTAATAAACTATATTAAATATATTATATCATATAATATATTTATATTTGGTATATCTATACCAAGTATTCAGTATAAGGGAATTATATAAGAAAATTACAACAAAGAGCCTGACTGTAGTTTTCTGAAGTTTTAAACTAGACATCTCCTTCCCAATTAGAAGTTTGGTCAATCTGATAAAGAAAGTCCAGTGCTCCTCCCGAGGGCATTATAAGGAGTTCCAAACCAGCACCTGCCCTCAGTCCAACGCCCCTGCTTTAAACACCATAAGTACTCCAAACCAGTTTCCTTTTCTGTTCTCTCAAGCTGTTTTGAACCTGCATCTGAATCACTTTGTCCTCCCAGGAAGTCTCTCCAAATACCGAACCTTCACATCTCTTTGGTGCATTTGGGACATCAGCAGTATTGACATCTGAACAAAATTTGGGGTGTTGGAGGCTTAATCCTCTTTCCACAGTGTAACTGCCACACAAATTCAAAGCTATTTTCTCCTCTACTGAAAATACATTCAGAGACACAACCTGAAATATTCTGATAGAAATTGTTAAGACTCCTCTTGTGCCTGCTTGTGTAGCTTTCAGGCAAGATATTATAGATATACATAAAATTTATTTCTTTATTTTAGTACTAAAATCAGAAGCTGTGTTTTCTCAGCAATGAAATTCTACCACCCTGAGACCATTTTATTAAATATCTGTGCCACAGGGATTGAGATAGGGCGACATAATACACTGGAAAAGAAGTAATTGCTCTGATAATCATGACACTAAGAAACATGTGAGAGAAGAGCAGCTTCAGGGACAAAATTCTGTAGCTAATTGTTCAGCTCTCCAGTTCACACTGCTTGTAGACATTGAGTCTGGTTCTGGGGTGAATCAAAGTGAATGAAGCTCAGCTGGAATTGTGATACCAGCCATGCTTTTCTTCAGTGTTGCTTCCTGGAAAAAAAAAATCAAAAATAACACAACCCACAAAACATCAAGGGAAAGGTGAAATACCAAAATGGGAACTACACACAACAAAAATCCTTTCTGAGATCCTTGTGCTTTTGTTTTGAATGCACTTTTCAACTTTTTTTTTTATAATTGACCTTAATATCCTCAATGTCGGAAGAGAAATAGTGGAGAAATCGATACTCTGATGACAATCAGACAATAACTCTAGGCTTTGAGCATGATGAAAATAATTTTTTTTTACCTCCTCCACTGTTTCTTAATAGATTGTCTTTGAAATTAATGATAGTATCTTAGGTTCAAGGTGAAAAACTTTTATTCTTTCCGTTGAGATAGTTGTTCAAGTTTTGTCTATAAACACCAAATTCTGATTACTGAGCCTCGGGGTGTTTGAGTGTTATGAAACTGATATCAGAACACAAAGCCAAACTCTTCAGACAGTAATATATTCTTCCATGTACACCTCGAAGCCATGACCGTTGACCAGCAACTTAATACTAGAACAGCATAATCATTTTTCATGGAAGAAATTTAAACATTAAATTATTTTTTTTATTCTTTGATTAACCCACACCACAAAACATAATACAGTTTGATGAGATTATTCAACTAAGTATCTAATAAGATGAATAGATGACATTTTGCCAATGACAAAATTTTAGATTGTTAAGGCTTATATATTTATAATCAGCTGAATCATTCAGATGGATAATTTGATGGTATTTTTAAGTTATCTTGATACATAAGAAAAAATTAGAGAATGAGATCCATTTTGTATATACCTATCAATTTACTAATAGATCTTTGTGACAATATGAGGAAATATCCAAGTAAATTATATTTAACCTGCAATATTCATTCTAAAACATCCCATAGAAAATCAGATTGTAAGAAAAATCTAACAGATAATTCAGGAGATGACATTAGGTCTGAGGAATGATCATCAAAAAGAGAGGACTTCTAAGAAGTAAGCCTGCCTAACAAGATAAAGAAAACAATAGAGAAGCTACTTCAGAGAGCTCAGGATATTGTTTAGAAAATGCTGAAGTTTTGCTTTAGAAGGAAGCTCTTAGTTAGAATTAAATAAGACCCTTAACAACTGTTTGATGTCTGAATATACAAGTTAGTACAAAGAGGACCATAATTCAATAAAAATGGGAGAGATAATTTACCCTGAATTTACTTGATAAGTAAACAAGATATTATTGCGAGTTGTTATCACTACCATTGAAATAATTGTGGTTAGGAGACCAAAGAATTGCCTTATTTCTTATTTTTTATTATAATACTCTGTTTATAAATAAGCGTATGAATTATACATTTATTATTGTGTTTATTTGACTTTCTATATTATTTCTCTTGCAATTATTTCTTTGTTTTTTTTAAGCCTGTTTATTGGTGTCTGTTTTGTATGATGGAGGTTTTCCCAAAATATTGTTTTCCCTTGACTTTTAATTCTTCTTTTTCCCCCCTCTTCAGTACTAGGATTGAACCTCATAGGAGTGCAGTACACTGTAATATTTCCAGCCCTTTATATTTTTTATTTTGAGACAGAGTCTCCCTAAATGGCTTAGGCTGGACTTGAACTTGTGATCCTCAGCCTCCCAGCTGTTGGAATTACATGCATGTTCCTCCATGCCCATCTTGATTCATTCTTTTTATTTTATTTTGCTGGGCACTGGGGATTGAACTCAGGGATACTAGGCCACTGAGCCACATCCCCAGTCCTATTTTGTATTATATTTAGAGACAGGGTCTCACCAAGTTGCTTAGTGCCTCACCATTGTTGAAACTGGCTTTGAATTAGTGATCCTCCTGCCTCAGCCTCCCAAGCTGCTGGGATTACAGGCAGGCACCACCATGTCTGGCTTGATTCATTCTTAAGAAATCAAGATCCAGAGAATTTACGGGAAGCTTTCTGTATGAGAATTTTATTGAGGATCATAAGGCAAATGACTTAGTATTTCACTGAGGTATTTTTAAATATCATGGTATTTTTTTTTCCTTAGAATTGTGAATTAAAGCGAAATCTTCCATGTGGAAGATTCCACATGCTGAGGAGGAGGACACCAGTAATCTGGGCATTAAACTGGGGATGTGGATGGAAGAGGTCACAGTTTACTTTGGTTTATCAATCGATGCCCTTTACTATTTTGTTGTTCCCATCATTTTCTACTCTGGTGTCCAAGAACATGGAACATGGATGGGAGAAGAGATGAGGCCTGGAGGAATGGGCTTTGGGGGGATATCTGAAGCATCTGACTGCTTGATTATGCAGAATTTAACCTGATACTCCTTCTGGGAACTCTGGGCCTTTAATTCTCTCTAGAGTGTGAAACAGCTTGTTTCTTATCTTTTCCTAGAGCATGGACTCAGATTTTATTTTTCCCACTCTGTCAATTCAGATATGATGTATCCATGTATTCTCCACCTTCTGAAAGGTTTTTATGTGCTCTCTTTTCTTACACTCTCTATATTCTTGTGGGTTTGTACCTTTTAAATGTCTAACTTCAATTTAGGGAGGTAAAGATGCAAGCTCCCTTTTCCAAGTTACCTAGAGAAAGCCGACTATACCTTTATAGGTAAACTCAAAACACTTTTCCATGTATTAAATTTTGCTATTCCTTATCCCCCACCCTCAACCAGAAGGGCTTTCCCCGGAAACATTTATCCATTTTTAATTTTAATCAAATCAAAAAGTATTTTATGAGTCCTTACTCCTGAATGAAATTAAATGAGCATTGTGTAAATACTGACCTTGTGGTTCAGTGCCTGTTTCGGAGTTGGGAAAGCCACACCATTAGTGTCAGGTTCTGAAGCTGATTTTCTTTAACTAAACAGTGTAACTGGGGAAACAAAACCCAAACATATAAAATAATGTACAATTCAAGGTACAATAGAAGACAGAGCCAGATTGTGGATTCAGTGAGGACCCATATAAATGTGAAAATTTAAAGTGGAAAACAGAATATTTGAAATCTTAGAGGAATTGTGGGATTTTATGAAGTAGCTGTTCTAATTGGGGAAGCATTACATCAATTTTGGAGAGTTATAGAGAAATATAAATCAGCTCAGGAAATTTATACTACCACTGGCTCAAAAAACAGAGGCATTTATAAAAAAGGAAATAGGCAGAATCTACTCAGAAAAAAAATATAATAGAAATTGATGATTTAAAAAATTTGCATCAAGCCTTCTAAAAAACTGGCTATATTGGGAAGAAAGCAACTAGAAATCAACATGAAGCAGGATTCCAGATCATGGCATCTCCAGATTCCAGGAAATCAATATTGGCAGGACAGTCAAGAGCAGGAATGACAAACACATCCTGCTGGACAATATTGTTCCCCTCAGGCTGTTTTCAATTGCTCACTCCAACTAGATGTTTTTCTGTTATAATCTCAAATTATTTGCTGACCTTCTGAGAAAGTCAAGGAGGTCAGTGTAAGGATGCTTGAAGAAGTCTCTCTCAAGTTAAAAAAAAAAAGGCCTAGGAGAGGCACTAAAGCTACTGAAAAGAGTACCCTTTTAGGTATGAATAAACTTGCAGTATTAGATAAAGAAGTACTAGTTAAGAGCCAAGATAGGATGATATTTTGTGCTTAAACTATTTCATTATTTTGTATGTGACTTCTTGATGCCCTTTATCTAATTTATTTGATTTCCACATTCCTTGGTATCATCTTTGTATGAAATTTCATTATATTTAGAATATTAAAATTACAGAGATATTGATTCTAATCCTATTATGTCTTATTATCAAGAATTTTTTTAAAAAAAACAGAACAGGTCCCATGAATAGGTAATGACCTATGCCAGGTGAAGGAGTCAGGTAGTTTCACTTTGAGTAAAGCTTGTGTCTTTCTTATGGTTGATGTTTCTTGGAATTCTAGCAGATCAGATAATATTTTTATTCTTAAAGTTTTACCTTTTTTTTTTCTTTTTTTCCCCAGTGAAAATGGTCTGGGGGCCTAACACTTTCAATTTCATTTTTACATAAAATGTCTAAGAATAAGTTTTTGGCTTTTGGTTTGGTTTTGGTTTAATTTTGAGTGATAGCAGAAGGGTGATGAAAGAAAACAAGAATTACTGTAGGCTTGGGCAGTGGGCAAAGGCACCTGAGAAGATACCAGTACACAAAGTGGAATGATAACATCTTTTTGTCATATATCTGTCAAAGGCCAACTTTCTTCAATTTATAATTCTATAGAGGTCCATCCAGAGGTGAATTGCAAACCCAGATATTAGCCCAGAAGGATGGTAGCATTTTTATAAGAACATCTATCTTTTTGAAGTAAAAGATCCACAAACAACTAATATTCTTATTTGTTTCCTTCCTGTCAGTGCTTGACTTCAATTTGATCCTTGTCATGTAGCCTTCCAGGGCTACCAGGCTAATCACCTCCTGATATTGTTCCCTGCCTCAGGGATTAGTGATCTACTAGACCTGTTAAGACTAAGACATTGTTTAAGTAAGGCTTCACCTCCACATTTGTTTCAGAAAGTGCTTTTGCAGTTTGGAATATAATGCATCCTGAGATGACTGCTTTTAATGATTACTCCTTTGTCTTTACCTCAATTCCCTTTATCTCCAACAGTGAGAGTCACACTATGGAGATGAGGATTGTTGGGTTGGAGGTCATAATCAAGGAAACCCTAATGCATCTTTAGTTTGGAATTGTTTCTTTAAATATTGCTTTAGGGAAACATCAATGGATATAAACAGAAAAGTCTCAAGTATGAGAAGTACAGACCTTGGGGTGAAGTGCTTAAAATATACAGCTCATAAAGAAAAATATCCAAAAGGCATATATTTCTACTTCTGGGGACCAAAAAACATGAGCCATAAGTATAATTGTTTTATATTAACAATTTCTGCCTTCTCACATTCTTAATTGTTTCAGCTAGTGCAAAAGTTAAGATCTTAATATGATTAGACATTTGTTTGGGTGAACCGGAAAATTCCATCCAAAGAAATGATAATATAAGGGCACCAGAAATGTACTACTTTAGAGAAGACAGCAAGGCTTTTATATATTCAAGTGATGCTGGGTCCCATGATCCTTAATTTCCATATGAATAATGATATGCATACCCCAATAATGCCAGTTTGTGTGCACTATATTCAGAATGAATTATGCAGAAACACTTCAAAAATTATTTCATAGTTAAGGGAATTATGACCAAGATATGTAGAAAATAAAAATTGTTTGTTTTAAAAAAATAAATAAATAAAATAGAAGATCTGATTAAAAACTTTTAGGAAAGGAAAGTTTCTTGATCAACTGGGTTCTTTTCCATGTGCACTTTATCTTCTAGGAATTGTTCTAACATTTATGAATATGAAATTACATATGAATTACTAGAAAGAATATTATGAAGTCACGTATCAAAATAGCAGTGCTGCTACTTCTTAGTAGTACTGTGCAAACTACAGAGAAGACTGTTGAAGGAAGAAAGAGTTAAGTAAGAACATAAAAGAAGGAAGAGGTACATGTTTAAATAGATGGATTCAATATGTGTTTGACTTGTTGGTTCAGAAGATTTATATAGATTATACTTTTGATAATGAAAATCATGTATGTGACAATAGTAGGGCCACTTCCATGGCTAGGCCAACAAGTCATAATAGTTTTCATCTTCTTTTAGGCATAAATGTTTTTCTCTTGATGATCAAGTTGGCTTAGAACTGGGAAGGAGGCATAAAAGAGCTAATTGAGGTTCAGTGAGGTCATTTCATTAAAGGAGTTTCCTGGGACGAATGTCAACAACCCCATTAACTATTCATTGTTCCGAAGTTTAAGGTAAGACTCCGTGACTTACCTCAGTTTTGTGTTTTCCTATTTTTATAGTCCAGTGTGTAGAGACTGATGAAACACAGCCCTGTTGGCTTGCAAGAAAATACAGGCAAAAAATCAATTATAGGACAATGTACATTCTTGCTACATCAAAGGAGCTAGTTGAGTAAAGTTGTATGGGATATGAAAAACTCCAGGTAGTATAGCAAGTGGTTAATTTTGGGGTGCTAGAGCCAGAAGGCCTGAATTTAAATTCCAAAATCAATACTTAGTTGGCAGGGGAAATAGTATGATAAAGAAGGTGGTTTTCCAGGGCAAGACAATCCAGATGTGCTGACTGCCCCCTGAGATTTCTCCAAATATGGAAACTGAACTGAACAATTTATGGTAGCAGGGACTAAAATTTCCCCCAACCTCATTGTAAACACTCCCCTTTTTCAAAATAAATAAATAAATTCCCAAATCAGAGTTTACTAATGATATAGGAAGATAGACCAACCATAGGGCAGGAAAAAAGGAAGAAGAGAATATTGGGAAACCAAGATTCCGATTCCAGCTATTCTTAGCCACAAGAATAGTTCTTTACAGTCCCTAGCAAGGACCAACCACAAAGTACTCCTCTAAAGTACTTCCTCTTGCACCAACAAGCCCTAACCCCCACCTTTCCATTAACAAAGTCTTAGAAATAAGTTTTATCCAGATTTGCTGAAGAAGGCAAAATAGAGCTGATTGGTCTCTTTCTGAATCCTGTGCTTACAGATCATCTCTTCAGTCACCTATAGGGGCAGATCAAGCCCATACAAACCTCTAGACAACCGACACTAGTTGACATCCCTTTCTTGGGACCCCTCCCTCTTCAGGATCACTCCTTCCTCCTTCCCTCCACACTGCCCCCCATCCTGTCCTCTTTCTTTCATTCTTTCTATCACTCTAACAAATCCCATTGCTTATTGCTCACACTGTGCCTATGGATTTTATTCTTCAAATTTGCATGACAAAGAACATACCCATCTATGCTCCATGTTCCATTAAGTGTATGGCTTTGATAAAGTTGCTCAAACTATATTTACCTTTATTTCCTCATCTATAAAATGGAAATAATACTATCCAGGAAACTTAAAGATGGAGCAGAGCTAGTCAGTGCCCCGCCTACCTCCGCCCACCACAACCCCTCTATAATCCAGAAAGTAGGTAGTAGAAGGAATAGGGAAATGAAGAGATGGATGACAGATTAAATGCTCTAAGACCCAATATAAGTCTGAGACTTGGAGAGAGCAGAATTCTTTAATCCTGAACCCAATCCAATGTTGGGATAGGCAGGAGGGGCAACAGAGAGAGAAAGAGGGAGAGGAAAAGCACCTATGTTTATTGCCTTTACAATAGCTGTAAAGAAAAGCAGAGCAAATTAAAATGCATTAGGAGCAGCAGAGTCAGTGAAGGTCAAGTAGTTTAACCCAAATTGTGGGCTGAAGGGCCTCATGAGGCATGATAGCCATTTTGTGGAGTCTACAGCTGTCCAGAAGAAATTAAATCAACATGGCATCTCCCTACCTTCAGATAGCAACAAATAATACCAGAAAGAGTTCCACTCACTGTAGCTGGATGTCTCCATAACCCCACTAGAAGAAACCTGTAGAGGGATCACTCCTAGCTGAAGGTTGCTAAAATTCCCCCACCCTCACCAAAGACAAGGGGAGTAGGGTGAAGCAGAAGACCTGAGAGCTGGTCACTGGTCACCTCTCAGCAGTCTACATAGTTTCTACGGAGCTCTGAAGACGGGAGTGGATGCCCACAATTCACAGTATCAGGATGTGAGAGTCCAGGTGCAATGAAGAATGACTATCTCTGTCCTGGGCAGCAGAGGGGACATCATGTGTTTTTTTATGGGACTGATGGGACTTTGGACACAGGCAGGAGAGACATCTCTATCCCAGTCAGCTAAGGGGAGAGCGACTGCAGTTCAAAACCTCTTAAAGTGAGAACTCGTACCGAGGTGAGCCAGCTAAGTCTTTTCTGTCTCACAGGGACACTGTCCTGGAGATCTGCATTGGTTGGAGGGGGGTCACTTCTATACAACAGATCACCTATAGAAAACCCACAACCATAGGTCTCATGTTTGCAGACAGCCACCAGGATCTAGGCCTCTCAGAAGAGGGCCCTGTGAAGAGGAATAAGTATGCAGGGACCTGTGTAGTCACAGTGATAGCCTTGATCCCTGCATCCTGTACTCACACATACAATAGAAAGAGCCAATAAATGTAGCACAGTACACACTGAGCATCAAGCCTCAGGCCTGTGGAATGATAAATGAGGTCTGAGAACTGGCTGGTGGAAAGTCTATAGCAGCCAGGGAAGTGGCTTGTATGCCTCAACACCTCTGGGAAGATGGACATCTTCTAAAGGTCCACATTCCAGATGAAATCCAAACCAGGAAGACTCAATAAGAATTTTTTCTACCTTGGCATGGTTTACTATCAATGGTTCCAATATCATCTTTGATCATAGCTATATTACTCTTAATTTTAATTCAATAGTTTCTATCCTACCTCAATATAGTTCCCATGTTATGGTTTAGATATGAGGTGTCCCACCAAATATTATGTGTGAGACAATGTAAGAATTTTCAGAGGGGAAAATAAATTGAAAGCCTTAACCTAATCACTAGAATAATCCAAACTATGGATTTACTGGGCTATGGCTGTAGGCAGATCAGGTGTGGTTCAAGGAGGGAGGTCACTGGGGATGACTTTGAGATTATATTTTGGCCCTAGTGAGCAGAGCTCGCTCGCTCTCTCTCTCTCTCTCTCTCCATCCTGCTTGATGTTGTGAGATGCTTTCCTCCTTTATGTCCTTCTGCCATAATGTTCTGTCTCCTCATGGGTAAAGATCTATGGAATCAGCTGGCCATGAACTGAACCTCTAAAACCATGAGACAAAATACACTGTTCCTTCTTTAATTGTTCTTGCCAGGTATTTCAGTCACAGTGATGAAAAGCTGACTAAAACATCCCTTAATACATTTGATTGTATTTCTTCTAATGTTTTAAAGATTAATTAGAATTATTCTATCTTTATTTTCATAGTTCAGGTTTGCCCTTGCTCCTCTTACCCGTTTTTTTTTTCAAACTTACATTTCTTGCAAATGCCTCAAACCCTGCCCATCCATCTCTTTTTTTCTTTTATACCATGAGATGTATTATTTTTTTCTATCATTTTTTCTCTTTCTCTTTCTTCTCTTGCCCAATTTTTCTCTCCTCTACTTTCGACCCCTATATAATGTTATAGAATTTTACTATCTTTAATAGCTAATTTTTCAGTTTATTCCAGAACATTACTGCAAGTTTATACCTAGAGTAGAGGAATTGTGGTGAACACCATCAACACATTTTGGGTTTTTCCTAAGGGTCGTTAATGGCTTTGCTCTGAAGTAAAAACATTTTCATGTCTTCTCTTAAAGTGGTGCTAATACCGGGAACAGAAGACCACACATGCTAAGAGAAAGTATCAACACCTGGATATTCACCCACTCCAGGGCCCTTAAGAGAAAGAAGCTCACTAAATAGTTCCTTGTGGGGCTGGGGTTTTATCTCAGTGGTAGATATTTACTTAGCACATGTGAGGGATTTGATTCTCAGTACCACATAAAAATAAATTAAAAAATAAAATTATTGTGTCCATCTACAACTAAAAAACTGTCCTTGTATAAAAGTAGAAGCAATAATCATCCCAAAATATGGGTAAACATATTTGAAGTATAAGAAAGCAAAGGAATAAATTACCCCAAATAGCCCATAATACTTCAACAACTGATTTCATTGATACTACAGTGGAGGAAACATCAGAGAAAGAATTTAAAGTTCATAGTTAAAATGTTCAATAAATTAAAAAAAGACATAAGGAATTAACTTAAAAAAATACAGAAAGGGAAAGATCATCTCAATAAAAAGAGATTCTGAAAAAGAACAAAATTGAAATCCTGGAAATGAAAGACTCAATCAAGTTAAAAATTCTGGAAATGAGAGACTCAATAAATCAAATTAAAAATTCAATGAAAAGCATCGCCAATAGATTAGACCACTGTGAAGACAGATTTTCAGTGCTTGAAGACAAAGTACATAATCTTGAGAATATTTTTGACAATAAAGAAAAACCAGCAAAGAGCATGAACAGAATATTTTTAAAAATCTGCAATAATATTAAGAGACCAAATTTAAGATTTATTGGGGTAGAAGAAGGCTTCAAATACAAACAAAAGGAAAACACAATATTCAATAAAATGATGTTAGAAAAATTTCTAAATCTTAGGAACAAGATGGAACTCTAAACACAAGATCCATATAGAACCCCAAATAGGCAATTTCAAAAAATATCATCTCCAAGACACATTATTGAAAATACCTAATATACAGAATAAGAATAGAATTTTAAACGATTCATGAGGAAAAATGATAGGTCCCATGTAGAGGTAAACCAATTTGGCTTTCAATCAATTTCTTGACCCATATCCTAAAAGTCAGAAGGGCTTAGAATCATATATACCAAGTCCTGAAAGAAAACATGTGCCAACCAAGATTACTATATCCAATAAAATTGTCCTTTAGAATTGAAAATGAGATATAAACCTTCCATGAGAAGTCGATACTAAAAGGTTCCATAACCACTAAACATGCCCTACAAAGCATACTTACTGAAATATATCATGCAGAAGAAATGAAAACTATATAGGGATAAATGAAAACTATGTAGGGATAAATTGCACTCGAACTTCTCAAAGGAGAATTGAACCTGAATTAAGCATTAGAAATAAATCAAAATGGCAGGAAATAAAATATTTCTCTATAATAATACTGAATATAAATGGTCTACACTCTTCAATCAAAAGACATGGATTGGCAAATTGGATTAAAAAACAAGAGCCAATCATAGGCAAAGATATCCACATACTGAAGGTCTGTGGATGGTAAAAGATATATCATGCAAATGGAAATAAAAATCAAGTGGGAGTAGCTACTTTATATCAGACAAAGTAGATTTCAAACCAAAATTAATCAAGAGACAAAGAAGGCCAATTCATACTTGTTAAGGGAATCATCCGACAAGCTATAATGATTTTAAATATTTATTTCAATGATGTATTTATGTATATAAATAAACCCTTCTCAGCCAGGCACAGTAGAGCATACCTACAATCCCAATGGCTCAGGAGGCTGAGAGGATCATCAGTTCAAAGCAAGCCTCAACAAAAGTGAGGCACTAAGCAACCCAGTGAGACCCTGTCTCTAAATAAAATACAAACTAGGGATAGGAATGTTGCTCAGTGGTTAAGTGCCCCTGAGTTCAATTTCTAGTACCTGCCCCCAGCACCCCCCCCCAAAAAAATGAAACCCTTCTCAATATAAAGAATCAAACAAATACACCAGAATACTATAATACTAAATATTGTAATTTCAACACACCCCTTCAACATTGATAGTTTATCCTGACATAAAATAAGGAAGGAATCTTCAGAACTAAAACTACTATTAATCAAATGGACTTAACAAACTTGTATAGAATATTTCACATGTTGACAACTGAATTCACTTTTTTCTCAGTAGCACACTACAGTGGAGAAACTTTCTCTAAGATAGATCACATTTTAGGACACAAAGTATATCTTAGTAAATACTCCAAATAGAGATAATTCCTTGCATCTTATCAGATTATAATGTAATGAAATTAGAAATCAATGACAATATAAAAAACAGAAAAAGCATTTTAACACCTGGAGATTAAATGATACATTTTTTTTAATTAAGAAATGGATTGAAGAAGAAATTAGTGGAGAAATAATAGCTTCTTAGAAAAAAATGAGAATATAGATATAACATATCAAAATCTCTGGGAAAGTATAAAGACAGGTCTAAAATGAAAGCTTATACCACTGAGTTCCTACATTAAAATTAAAAAAGAGAAAGATTCCAAATAAATAATCTAAAATTACAAGTCCCTAGAAAAGGAAAAACAAATAATGTCAAAATCAGAAGATATGAAATAATTAAAATCAGAGCCAAATTTAATAAATTGAGACTTCATAAAGGCAATATAAAGGATTAATGAAATAAAGAGTTGGTTCTTTGAAAAAAATAAACAAGACTTATAAACCCTTAGAAAAACTAACCCAAAGAAAAGATGAAGAGGACCCAAATGAAAAAAAAAAAAAAAAATAGAAAGGGGAGCTATCACCACTGACACTGATCCAGAGAATAATTAAAATTTATTTTGAAAATTTATACTCCAAGAAGCTACAAAATCTAAAAGATACTGACAATTTTCTGGACATATATGACCTACTAAATTGAAACATGAGGATACAGAAAGCTTAAACAGATCAATATTAATCAATGAAACTGAAGCAGCTATTGAAAGTCCCAGATCAGATGAATTCTCATATGAGTTCTATCAGACTTTTGTTTATTTTTTAAAATTTTTATTCTTTTTGGTATTTATTGCAATTTACCCTTTATTTTTTTACTTAGCCTTCTTTTTTTAAAAAAAAATTATTTTTATTCTTTTTGTCCTAATTAGCTATACATGACAGTAGAATGCATTTTGACCCCTCATATATGAATGGAATATAACTTCTCCTTCTTCTGGTTGTACATGATGTAGAGTTACACTAGTTATGTAATCATATATGCACATAGGGTAATAATGTCTGATTTATATGACTATTATTTCTAACCTTTTATCCTTCCCCCCTCCCCTCCCTTCACTGACCTCTGTCTAATCCAAACTACCTTTATTCTTCCCTAAACCACCACCCTCCCCCATCTCTCCCTCCCCCATTACTGTGAAACTGTGAATTAACATCTGCACATTAGAGAAAACATTTGGCCTTTGATTCTTGGGGATTGGCTTAGCATGATATTCTCCAGTTCCATCCATTTACTGGCAAATGCCATAATTTCATTCTTCAGACTGAGTAATAGTTTATTGGGTATATATACCACATCTTCTATATCCATTTATCTGTTGAAATGCATCTAGGTTGGTTCTATAGTTTACCTATTGTGAATTGAGCTGCTATAACCATTGATGTGACTGTGTCACTGTAGTAAACTGATTTTAAGTCCTTTGTCTATCAGACTTTTAAAGAGGAACTAATACAATCCTTTTCAAATTATTCCATGAAGTAGAAAAAGAAGAAAAACTCTCAAATTCATTCTATAAAGTCAGTATAACCCTGATACCAAAACCAGATAAAGGTACATCAAGGAAGAAAACTTCAGACTAATATCCTGATGAAGATAGTTGCAAAAATTCTTAATAAAATATTGACAAAACATATTAAAAAATACATAAAAAATATAGTGAGTGCACCATGATCAAATCGGCTTCATTCCAGGGATGCAAGGTTTGTTCAACATATGCAAATCAATAAATGTAATTCACCACATAAATAGAATAAATGATAAGACTCTCATGATAATCTCAATAGATACAGAAAAAGAATTTGACAACATCCAGCACAAATTCATGTTAAAAACACTAGAGAAACTAGGAATAGAAGGAACTTATCTCAACATGGTAAAGTCTACATATGAGAAACCCCAGGGCACTTCATACTGAGTGAAGAAAAACTGAAAGCATTTTTCTCCAAAAACAGGAACAAAACAAGAATATCCACTTTCACCAATTCTATTCAACACAGTTCTTGAATCTCTAGCAAGAGAAATCAGGCAAGTGAACAAAATGAAAAAGTGTATGAATAGGAAAACAGGAAGTCATATTATCTCTGTTTGCAGATGACTTGATCCTATATTTAGAAGACCACAAGAAGACTTCTAGGTCTGCTAAATGAATTTAGCAAAATAGCAGGATCAATATACATAAATCAATTGCTTTCCTATATTCTAGTTATGATTCTGCTGAAGAAATTAGAAAAACGATTCCACATATAATAATCTCAAAAGAAAACAAAAACAAATACACACATTAGGAATAAATCTAATTATTCTTAGAGGTGAAAGACCTCTAAAATGAGAAGTGTAGAAGACTGAAAAAAGAAATTTGAAGGTGACTTTAGAAGACTGAAAGATCTCCCATGTTCTTGGGAGAATTAATATTATCAAATTAATATTATCAAAATGGCCATTCTAACAAAAGTGTTATACAGATTCATGCCAATCTCCATCAAAATACCAATGAAATTATTCATAAGACTACAAAAAAAAAGTCCTAAAATTCATTTGAAAGAATAAGAGACCCAGAATAGCCAAAGCAATTCTGAGCAAGAAGAACAATGCTGAAGCCATCATATTATAGACTTCAAATTATACTGTAGAGCTATAGTAATTGGCACCAACATAACATGAAGACTAATGGCATGGAACAGCGGTGAGACATACCCATATACTTACAGCCATCTGATACTTGACAAAAGAGCCATAAATATGGGGAAAAGGTAACCATTTGATCAAATGGTGCTAGGAAAACCCGACATTCACAAGTTGAAGAATGAAACTAGATTCCCCTTTCTCACTCTGCACAAAAGTTGACTCACAGTGGATCAAAAACCTAGGAATTAGAGCAGAAACTATGTATCTGCTAGAAGAAAATATAAGCTCGACACTCCTACATTTTGGCACAGGCAGTGACTTCCTTAATAAGACTACTAAAATGCAAGAAATAAAACCAAGAATCACTCTGTGGGATGGCATCAAATTAAAAAGCTTCTGCACAGCAAAGGAAACAAGAGTATGAAGAGAGAATCTACAGAATAGAATATCTTTGCCAACTGTCCCTCAAATAAGAGACTAATACCCAGAATATATAAAGAACTAAAAAAGAAAAAAATTACTAAAAAAAAATCCCAATCAATAAATGGACAAAAAAGTAAAGAGATGCTTCTCAAAAGAAGAAATACAAATGTCTAAGAAATATTTGGAAAAGTGTTCAACATCTCCAGCAATCAGAGAGAAAAATCAAAACTACATTGAGATTTCATCTCATTTCAGTTAGAGTGGCTATTATCAAGAATAAAACTAATAATAAATATTGGCAAAGATATGGGAGAAGAGGTACGCTCATATATTGTTGTTGGTACTGCAAAATTAGTTTGACCACTCTGAAAAGCAGTACGGCAATTCCCCAAAAAACTAGGAATGGAATCATCATATAACCCAGCTATCCCACTCCTTCGTATGTATACAAAATATCTAAAATATATGAATATAGCCACTTCAATATTTGTAGAAATGCAACTCACAATAGCCAAGCTATGGAACCAGCCCAAGAGCCAGTCACAGATGAATGGATAAAGAAAATGTGGAATAGACACACAATGAAATTTTACTTAGCCACAAAGTAAAATGAAATTATGGCAATGTGATGGTAAAAGGATGGAACAAAGAACATCTTGTTAAATAAAATAAGTCAAATCCAGAAAGTCAAGGGTTGAATGCTTTCTCTCATAGGCAGGAGCTAAACCAAAATAAGAAAAACAGTTGGGTCCCATGAAAATAGAAGAGACACCAGTGGAGTGGAGGAAAAAGATTAAGAGGGGGGGGGGCTAGAAAAAAGGAAGAACAGTGGAATGAATCTGAACCTAACTTTCCCATGTACATACATGAATATCCCACAGTAAATTTCACCTTTATTTATATCCATAATGCACTAATTTTAAAAACCATAAATTAATAGAAGAAAGACCAGTAGAGTAGAGGATAGTCCACAGGCAGAGGGAGGAGGGAAGGAAAAGGGGAAGTACTGATGACTGAAATGGAGCAAGTGATATGCCATGCTTGTATAATTATGTCCAAATGAATCCCAATGTTATGGATATAACTCTAATGCACTAATGATAAATTTAAATAATAATAATAATACCTATCTGCATAAAGTTGTTTTAAGTATTGAATGAGTAGATGCCTGTAAGTTATAGAAGATACCTAGCATATAGTAATTAGCTTAATAAATGCTAGCTAATATTATGGCATCATAAAGACTTAGAGATTAAGCTCTGCAATCAGACTCTTACTTTAATTTCACTTTTTTACTGGCCATGAGAAATTCTCACTCTCAACCCCTATTAGAATAGTACCAACTCCAAACATTGTTATGTGAAATGCTTAGCAAACTGCCCAGTTCACCATGGGTTTGGAGTTAAAAACATCACCACTGTTATTATGATGCTTTATAAGATTTTCAGTAAACATTATGAAATCCTATGCTTTGATTTGTGGGCCTAAAAGCAGCAAGATGTTAATAGAGAAATAAAGAGTATTTTATACATTTCATCTAATTCCTGCAGTGGTTTCCCAGTCATGCAGTCTTTCAAACTCTTCAGAAGCCCTAGAAAATGGACTATTATTATATTTGATAGGGAACTATACTCATTTTTAGCATGCAGAAACTACATGTTAATAGCCTAGCATAATGTTCATCATGAATGATTGTTGTGGCATGAGTGAACAACTGGGAAAACATATTCATATTAATTAAGTAAATATGAAAATGAAGAGATACTTACAGAAAATGTCAGTCAACTTATAGTTACTATGTGATTTTTTTTTTTGATGAGGAGAAAGTAGCAAAATACACCAGAATGATGAGGAATTTTCTCCTTTCTATTGCATTGAGGGTTAGCTCAGTTAATCCATAACATTTATGTCTGGATATAACCTGTCAGAAATAGATCGATTTCAACATATAGAGACAAAATCAAATCATGGATTTATTCTTCTCAGTTTTGTCTAGTGAATTAATGGTAATGGATGAGGTGCCAGTAAATGATTCATACCAACAAGATCAATCTCACTATGTTCTCAGCGTGCAAAAAGTTGCATTAAAGTCACGAAAAGTTTCAATATGAAAAGAACAGGTAAAGATATTTTACAAAATGAATATCCCTTATCCAAAATGCTTGGAATCAGAAGTATTTTGGATTTGGGATTTTTTTTCATATTTTGAAATATTTGCATTTATATAATGAGATATCTTGGGAATGTGACCCAAGTCTAAATATAAAATTCATTTATGTTTCACATATTTCTTACTAATAAGTGGTGAAGGTAATTTTGAGCAATATTTTATTATACCTGCATTTTAATTATGATCCACCACAAGAGTCCAGATATTGAAATTTCCACTGTGGCATCATGCCAGCATTCAAAAAGTTTTAGACTATGTCCAGGCATGGTGATACATGCCTGTAATCCCAGCCACTTGGGAGATTGAGGTAGGAGGACTGCAAGTGTGAGGCTAGCCTCAGCAATTTAATGAGGCCCTAAGCAATTTTGTGAGATCCTGTCTCAAAATAGAAAATAAAAAGGGCTATGGATATGGCTCAGTGGTAAAGAACCTCTGGGTTCAATTCCTAGTAATCCCCCACCCCAAAGAGATTTTGGAATATTTCAGAGTTTTGATTCTTATATCAGGGATGCTCAACCTGTATAAGGTTTCTTATAGTCCTATAACAGACATTGCCTTTCTGTATATCTTCATTATTTTTCTAGATTATATGTGTATAATGAAATTATCATGAAAAAAAATGATAGTTGCACTGTTCATCATCCAATCATCAATTACTTAATGGAAACTGATAAATGGTCATGGAAACACTTGACTGAATCAAAAGCTGGTCAATATTTAGATAAATAGATACTAAGATCATCTTTATATTCACCACTGGTGTTGATGTCATACTGTGTTACAATCATAGTGTCAACTCAGCTGTTCTTTTAATTATGATTTTGGAAGAACTTCTAGAGCCAGTCTGGCTACACTGGCTACATATGTTGTCTTCCATTTCACATATTTGAGTCATTAATCCACATGTCCAGTTAAAACATGATTTGGTTTTTAAATTGATGTTTTGTTTATTTTCTTAACCAATATCAGGGCCTCTTGTATATCTCAATTCTTTATACACCACTTTTATCAATAACATCTCATAATTGTTATTCCCTATGGCAATCCAAACAATACTAAATGGCAGAAGACAATGAACATTTTTACCAACCAACCTATATTCTCTTGTTTTTCATTTCTACTTCTTTCTTTGTCACTGAAAATGGAGAGAAAAATAATATCCTCCCTCTGTTTTTCCTACTGATGAAACTTAAAAGTAAAGTCTTTAAAATAATAAATGACCGATGTACCAACATCTTCCACTGTATGCTCTACTTTCTCTCAAGTAACGCAGGAGATGAAATCACCCATTAAAATCACCTTGAGAAGGCAGGTCAAGAAAAGTTATTTTGCTTTTTTTTTTTTTTTTAAATTAAGCCTCATGTAACCAATGTATTCATATTGGTCAATTTTCTAATTCTTCTGGCTTGTTTCTCTCCTATTCCAAAATATTGGCACTCAAAGGCCTTGAATTTGGCTTCTCCCCTAACCTCATCCTTTTATTTTGATTTTAATCTGAATTCTGAGTATACTTTAAAAATAAATTCTATAGTTGCTGTTAGTAAGAAATTACAATCTGTATATGACATTTAAACTAAAGCTATAGAGAATTATTTTTTTCTGTAGAGAGATAAACCACTATTTCTAGAACCTGGATGCCTAAGGACAATTACGACTCTATATCTCCCAAATTGTGGATGCATATTTCAGAATTCAGCTTCTGTAGGGTAAATACTATGAATGTCAAGATATGGATTTAATGGGCAATGCATTATGTTATAAATTATGGGACTGTGTCACTGTGTCACATACACACACATACCTTCCATAGTTAAATAAGTAGGATTTGATTAACTGTCAAAACAAAAAATGTGAGGACTTCATACCGCATTTACCCAATATCATCAAGGAATAAAATAAAGCTCAAAGGCACAGTCTGAGCTTAGAAGGTTCACAAAAAAGGAACCACATTAATAGAGATTTGCTGTTCTTCCCACAACACACCTTCAGTAGTCTATTGGGCTCTCAGAACATGTAGAGTGCTGGTAGCACCAGTGGGCAGGGACCTTTTATTTCTATTTTTAGGCGGATAAATTTCTCCATCCTAGGACAGTTTCCAAAATGCTAAGGAATTCTGCAGAGAACTTTAATAAACCTAAAACTTCTCCTCAAAGGTAAACTATCACAGCATATTCAGACATGATCCGGGCAATCTTTTCCCAAGGACTTGGTTACCTAGACATAAAGACTTCAACTATCTTTAGAGATAACCAGGAGAAATACTTTGACTTCTCAGAACCATCTTTTCCTCACTTGGAAAATCAGGAAAATAACATCTTCATGGGTGACTGTATTTAATGAGGCAATACATGTTTAAAATGTGTCTGATAGTAAGGACTAAAGAATTGGTAGCTTTTATCATTAACACAGAGATACAAACTAAGATTTTCTAAATACTTACAATGGAAACATTTCAGCCCTGTGTCTTTTTAAATCAAGATGATGAATGAAATAGGACTTTTTTTTTGAAAACTTGAGATATCAGTATAGCATGTTTTAAGAGCGATAATATAAAGATATTTGAAGATTGGTTCGTGGTTCTGCCCAGAAGTCTGAAATTGCCACAAATCTAACTTCCAAATTGAATATCCCCAAATTTCCTTCTTAATGCTGATGCTACTCTTAGAAATTGATAAGAGAAAATTGTTCCCATTCAAATGTCTAAATAGAATATATTTTATCCTGATAACTCTGGTACAAGGTAAAAAGTGACCTACACTGGGAATAGAGAAAGGCTCATGCAAAAATAATTACAGTCCAAAAAAGAATTCTCAAATCCTAAGTTTTAATAAAAATATGGATCAACCTGGGAAATAAGAGATAGCCAGGAGCAAGTGATATTATTCAGCATATGAGGTTAACTGAGAAAAAATAGAGGTCATAGGCAAAGCATCCAAGTTAATGGCAGATGGCTTCAACCCTCCAGAAAGGCTTTCAGACAATAAATTAATAGCTTGAGGGACAGTGAATCAAAGGAATTCAAAGTTCATCCTGGACTCAAAGGACACAATCCTCCAAAATATGCATTTTGATCTATACCAGGATAAATTTGTTACTTGGGGAGAAGAATTTAAACTAGTTGGCCTAAACAACATTAGAATTAAATAAGATATCACCCTAGATAAAACAAACTAATCTTGCAGGTGGGTTTCACGTACAGATTCCTGGCAGACGTTCTTCTTACTGTCTAATGTCAAGACAAAAGAGAAGAAAGGAATTCACATTTCAGTGGGAAACAAGAGAGTAAAAATATCAGAAAGAGTTTCGCGGGTCCCAACTGTTAGGGCAGCTGAATTCAGAATGAGGTTAAGCTGGAGGACCATTCTTTATAGAGACTGCAATAGGTTAATGTGGTTTGATCTACCTATCAAGAAGAATGTGTTTAATTACTTTTTGGAAGCTGATGGCAAAATAGCTGTTCCAATTATAAATAATGGGGTATGCCAGGATAATCTAGTGCTTTGTACTAAAAACAACTTGTACTAAAGCAACTTTGTGTTAAAAATAACATGATGAAATCATTAAAAAATAATCACAATTAGCATATATGTTACAGCGGGTTTTTGGAGGCAGATGTAGAAAACAGCAAGCAAATGCTTGACTGGATTTCATGCTGGAGGAAGTTGGGGGAACAAAAGAAATCTTGACTAGTTGAAATGTTCAGGGTATGATTTATACTAATTAGAGAGAAGGCAAGCTTTTGGTGCTTAAAGTATGAATATGTTCAACTCCTATAATCTGTAAAGTATTTTTAAAAGGAAATGAGTAAATTAACTTATTACACTATGCATGGAAGATTCTCCATCAACCAGCAAGTATTTCTAAAACGTTGTTTATTGGCCTGGTGCCAAGACAAAAACCATGGAAGGTAAAGGAGAACTGTGAGATAATGGTGGCTGTTTCTCTGCTTTCCTCTTGTTAGTCTGTCTTTTGTAATATAAATCCTTAGGATGGGAAGAAAAGATACCATGCCTTTAGGATACTCTAGTAGCTTACAGTACAGCCTGAGACTCAAAATTGGAGTTATAAAGTTACTGGAGTACACTAAATAATGCCAAATAAGTGTGTAATGGACTATAAAACTAGAACGAACTGCAAAGAGGTAATGTTCAAAATAGATAAGAGCCGACAGGGAGGAGAAACCTATCTTCACAGGAGGGGTGCAGTGAATTAAGTGTTGTCAGCTCTAGTGTTCTAGGAGAAAGTGGTGGAAAATACTGTGTGGAGAGTGTGTGTTGAAGAGCCCATAGACAAACCAGGAGGAGTTGACTGGAAATATTCTATGGAAAGAGGTGACATGTTAAAGAGCCCATTGGTAAAAGAAAAACGTTATGGAAATGGTTTCCATTTGCTATAGAAATCATTAGGGGGGAACACGTACCTTAATGTTGAAAAATATCCTTCTAATACAAAGTAGTTGGGGCATTCTCTTCAAAAAATCTTCACTCCATCCTCATTTTCACACTAGTTGTCTTAAATCAGGAGAGACTGGTTCTTACTAATGCTAGATGTCATAGTGAACGTTCTGTCTTTTATGTTTTTCTCTTGAGGTTTATGGGGAGCATTCCTGAGCCATTGTCTTTCCCAGGTTTATATATTGAGTCTGTTTGCAAATGGTGCACCAGTAGAATTTTGGATAACCTCTATTTTGGATATCCTCTGCTTAGTCCTGCCTCTTCTAGAACTCCCTCCTTATTCTCCAAAAGACGGTCAGTCTGTTCGGCATCCACTGCCCTCTCCTGATTCCAGTTGCCTATGGATCTCTTTATATGACTTCATTACCTGCCCACAATTAGCATTTTAACAGCCTGATCTATCCTCCTTTCTCTAGAGGCCAGCATCATTCTCTCATTTCTAAAGTCTTCTGACAATTTGGGTCATCTCTACTGGGCACCCTGGCTGTTTTCTCATCTCAAATACTTGTGTAAAATGATACTTCGTTGTTCAGACAACATGATCACTGGAAATGAGAGGGAGAAGGAACAAAAGATGGAGAATGGAAGAAAGATAGCGAGGAAGAGAGTTCTCACTTGCCTAGCTGAGCCATTTCATAAAGTGTAAGGGGATGCCGACTGTTGAGGATGCCATATGTTTGATGTCAATTTCTGCTCAGCAAAGAGCCCAGAGAATGGCACAACTCCTTGTTTACAGTTTGAACAGTTGGAATCAGGCATGTGAGAATACTTATTTTTGCAGATATTCTAAAACAACACTTTAAAAATGAAGCTATATTTATCCACTTCTGAAATAGGTTTATATGTGAATCCATAAGAAATTCTTAATAGAGAAGATCTCTCAATGGCATTTCAATATGATAAGGTAGGTAGGGACAAGCAGAGAGAGAGAGAGAGAGAGAGAGAGAGGGAGAGAGATCATAGGGCATATTAGCCCACCATAAATGCTAAATAAACTAATTATTTTAAGATTATAGAGAGGACATAAAACTCTCAGAGACACTTAAAAAGTAGCAGAGATAAAGGAGAGGAACAAAAACTTGTAGAAGGAAAAAACAGGAGCACATGGCACGTGACAAAATTTTGCTTCATGTGGGAGGTTTACAAAGCAAGAAAATAATCTGAAAAGAAGTTGAATGGATTCAGTGATAAAACGTCAATGGCATCCTGTGAAGTTGTACATTTTTCTGTATTCATTGGGCGCTATTTTGGTCACACGGTAATGTTTGTGCTTAAAATGATAAATGTATTGTCTCAAATAAATCAGAATGGAGAAAGAGACACATTTATCATTTACAGAAAAGGACATGATAATTTGAAAAGATATGCCATTTAAGGTAATTTGGATAACACATTTGAATTCTATAAGTAATATAAAGATGGAAATTATTATCAGCTTGTGGCTTTGAAACAAAATATTTCACAAATATGTCACAATGAAAAACCACTATTCTGTATAATTAAAGTGCATTAATTAAAAATGAAAAAAATTGGGAGATTGGTTATTTTTTGTCTGAGTTCAGTATTTAAATGTATTCTGAAATATTTAAAAAATGTAATATATAGATATGTTACAGCAGAAATCTCTGCGATTAGACAGAAAGGTATTATTCGACCTTAGGTCAATAGGATCAATGATGAAACTGAGGGAGAACCCTGGAAATGAACCTAGGCCTTCTCTGAAGGAAAGTCTGTTATTGTTAACCATTTTTATAGAGTGTTTCTTGGCTAGTTTTTTGTTGAGGTACAATGCAATCAGGATGTATGGACAAAGAACAAGATTTAAGCAACTTAGAATGTACTGAAAATATTTCATTGTGCTATAGTTTACTTATTTCTAAAATTAGGAGAATAAAGATGTCTTAATAGTACCTAGTAGATGTCTATACATTTCATAAGGGAAGGATTTGAATAGTCATTGGATTGGGAATATTTGGGAGCTGATAAAATTGATCATTAGTATATATCTCTAAAGCACTGGTGACTATCTTTTATCAAGTTAGGTAAGTATTTATGAATGCAATCAATTTATAATATTACAAATAGCCGGCGACACATTGCTTTGTCTTTAGTTGTTAGTCACCTTTTATCTGTTATCATTAACTCAAATTCCATTTATATATTGTCATAGATTAAGAATCAACCTGCACAATAAATAAAAAAGTAAAATAAAACAGAAGATTCAGAAGCAACTGCAAATAATAATAACAATAATAATTATTATTATTATTATCATCATCATCATCATCATCATTATAGACTCTTATCAGTGCAGCATTAAATTTATTCTGGAGAAAATATTTTCATATGCCAGATGGGTGGGAGAAATTTTCAAAATCTTCTCAGACCTTCTTATTCAAAAGATAAATGTTCTTTTGGCATGGGTATGGACTTAGAAAAATCAGAACAAAACCTTGTTCTTTCCTGTTCTCTCTGTACTATACCTATTCAAGGTATTCAATGACTCTGCAAAAAGTTAAGGTTCTATCTTTCTGAAATTGATGATTTTTTAAAAATTTTACAAATACTTTCTGAGCATTTATACTGTTTCAGAATCATAATTTAATACCTTAAGGTATTACATATTATATAAAATGGGATATGGCTGAGTCAAGACAGATTCCTGGTATACTAGATTTCAAACCCAGGAAATATATTCTAGCTCTCAGAATAGGATGTGATCTGGGGTAGATAACCTAACTTCTAGGAGTGTATTTATTTCCATATTAATACATACAGCTAGGTGACCTTAGAAAAATACAGTATACAACATTTTTGTCAAAGTGAATTTGGTATTTCCACTCAAGTAAGTTAGCATCTTAATGCTCCACTATTTTTTGGAGATAAATTCAGCTCTAAATGCATAATATTAACCAAGGAACCCACCCATTACAAAACAAACTAATAAAGTATCCTAACATATTTGTTATAAGCACAAAGGAATCTTATAATTTTCTTTTAAAGTTTAATATCTGTTTCATTATACCTGCACTTTAGTCAAAATGTTTGCAAGAAATCTCACAAGGTAATGGAAGTAGAGAAGGACATTTTAAAAAAGGTTCATAAAATGTGTGCTATTTGTTAATTTTGAGCACTATAAATCTCAACTATTTACCAAAACGAATAAAACATCTGGTAACAATGAGTCATCTGTAAGCTCAAATATTTAAACAAAGAGAATAAAAATCTAGAGGGAAAGGGAAGTCTAAATCAAGGCAGAAAAAAAATGTGATTTTCATAACAGAAATACATTTGAGGTCTACATAATCACAGAATAAAGAATTTGCTCATCACTGAATACTTGATGTCTTCACAAAGTGCCAGATAGAGTTTGGCTTTAAAGAATAGACGTAATATTAATGTATAAGAAGAAAGAGCATTCCAAAGCAGAAACCATTTTCTGGTTGAGAATGAGAAAGACCAAAATCTACTTGGTAGAATGTTTAAATAACCTTTAATGAAATGAAATGGCATCAAACTAAAAAGCTTCTTCATAGCAAAGGAAACAATCAAGACCATGAACAGAGAGCCTATAGAATGGAAGGAAATATTTGCTGCCTGCACTTCAGATAGAGCACTAGTTTCCAAGATATATAAAGAACTCAAAAAACTTAATACAAACACCAAACAAACAAAAAAATAACTCAATGAATAATTAGACAAAGGAACTGAACAGACACTACACAGAAGAAAAAGAAATAAGGCTGAGTAATATTCCATCACATAATATATCTCATTTCTTATTTATTTTTTTATTTTTTTATTTATTCATTTATTTTTTTTTAATTTTTTTTATTGGTTGTTCAAAACATTATAAAGCTCTTGACATATCATATTTCATACATTAGATTCAAGTTGGTTATGAACTCCCAATTTTACCCCAAATACAGATTGCAGAATCACATCGGTTACACATCCACATTTTTACATAATGCCCTATTAGTAACTGTTGTATTCTGCTACCTTTCCTATCCTCTAC
>NW_025999977.1:18379503-18410595 GCF_001458135.2 Marmota marmota marmota | reverse complement strand
GGCTCCGCTCCACCCCCACTCCAATTGGGGTCACAGGACCACCACGCTGGCGAGCCGCTGGGCCTGCTCCGGGCGCGGGCGGCGGCCCCGCTCCTCCCCTCCGGCTCAAGGACAAAGCAAGAAAGACTCGGGTGTCTGTGACTCACCCTCCCTACCAGGAGACCAACTGTTTCTGTCGCCGCTGGTATTGATGAAGTTCTCTCCTCCGCCGCTTTCTGATGACATCAGATCTCTGCCATGTTGGTATCCCATGCGAATGGCAGCATTTCGTTCCCTTTGCCGGGTGAGTCCTGACCGGCCCTCACAAGCCCTGTCTCAGTCCCGTTGCCACTGCCCATGAAGGCTCGGTTGGTATTTACCTCCACAGTACTCAGCAGGACCCAGACCGAGAAGCAGTTTCCGCGGGCTCCTTAGCCCTGGGCCAGAGCAGTTCTGGGAGCCGGAACTCGGCCGCTCTGTGCTCGGTGCATGCTCTGATAGGAGCAGGCTCCAAGAAGCAGTTTCCGCGGGTTATTTAGCACTGAGCCTGAGTAATTTGTCTGCGAGCCGCAGGCGAATGGCAGCCTGAAATTACCTGTCTGTGGCTGAATGAGCTGTGATCAGTCGAAAACAGGGATGGTGACGTCAGGTCTCCAAGATGGTGGCCGGTGGCCTCCTCTGTGGTCTGACCTGTGTGGAGAACCGAATTGGACCACTTCCTTTCCCCATCTCAAACCCAGAATTCAGCACTGAGTACGGTGCTTGCACAGCTGGCAGAAGCCCACAGAAACTGCAGCGCTGTATCCCTGCGTCGCTATCTCCTCGTTTCCCAGCGCGCAGCAGACTCTAGCCGCGGGGCGATTTGCCGAACAGGTAGCGTGACCCTCCGTGCGGACAAATCTCTCGCGTTTGAGCCCCCGTAGCCGATCCTCGTGCAATGGAAATCCTTCCTCCAGGTTCCGGAGCACCCCACTTTTTCTGGAAATTCCTAACAAGATAGCCTTTAGCTGTCCTGACTTGTCATTCTCCCGCACAGTGACTCAGCACACGGGGGCAATGCACTCCCCTAGCCGCCATCTTCATATATCTCATTTTTTAATCCAGTCATCTGTTGAAGGGCACCTATTTCCATAGTTTAGCTATTTTGAAGTGAGCTGCTGTAAACATTGATGTGACTACATCATTATAATATGCTGATTTTTAAGTCTTTTGGGTGCAAAAAGAGAAATGAGATAGCTGGGTCAAATGGTGGTTCCATTAAAAGTTTTCTGAGAAATCTCCATATTGTTTTCCATAATGCTTGCACCAATTTCCATTCTCACTAGCAATGTATGAGTATACCTTTTTCCCCATATTCTCACCAACACTTACTGTTGTTTGTATTCTTGGTAACTGTCATTCTGGCTGGGGTGAGATGAAGTTTTAAAGTTGTTTTAATTTGCATTTCCCTAACTGCTAAAGATGTTGAACATTTTTTCATATAAATATGATACACACACAAACATATATGATGGAATATTACTCAGCCTTAAAGAAGAATGAAATTATGGCATTTGCCAGTAAGTGAATGAAGCTGGAGAATATCATGCTTAGCAAAAAAAGCCAATCCCCCCCCAAAAAAAGCCAAAAGCCAAATGTTTTTTTCTGATATGGGGATGCTAATTCACAATGCAAGGGGATAGGGAAGAATACAGTTACTTTACATTAGGTAGAGGGGAGTAAAGGGAGGGAAATGGTATGGGGTAAGTAAGTATAGTAGAATGAATCAGACATTATTACCCTATATACATATATAACTATATGACTAGTGGGATTCTACATCATGTACAACCAGAAGAATGAAGAAATTATACTCTATTATATATGATGTATCAAAGTGCATTCTACTGTCATGTATAACTAATTGAAACAAATAAAAAATTTAAAAGAGAAGA
Organism: Marmota marmota marmota; assembly: GCF_001458135.2. Classification (NCBI taxonomy): domain Eukaryota; kingdom Metazoa; phylum Chordata; class Mammalia; order Rodentia; family Sciuridae; genus Marmota; species Marmota marmota. Next base: position 18,408,682 of record NW_025999977.1, on the reverse strand, counting down.
AGAAATAAGAATGGTCAACCAATATATGAAAAAATATCCAACATCTCTGGAAATTAGAGAAATACAAATTAATACTATACTGAGATTCCATCTCACTCCAGTCGGAGTGACAATCATCAAGAAAACAAATAACAATAAATGTTGGTGAGAATGTGGGGGGAAAAAGGTACACTCATACATTGCTGGTGGGACTGCAAATTGGTGCAACTACTATGGAAAACAGTAGGGAAATTCCTCCGAAAACTCGAAATGGAACCACTATTTGATGCAATTATCTCACTCCTCAGTATATATCCAAAGGATTTAAAATCAGCATACTACAGTGATGCAGTCACATCAATGTTTATGTGAGCTCAAATCACAATAGCTAAGCTATGGAACCAACCAACCTAGGTGCCCATCAATAGATGAATGGTTAAGAAAATTTTTTATACACACACACACACACACACACACACACAATGGAGTATTACTCAACCATAAAGAAGAATGACTTTATGACATTTGCCGGCAAATGGACGGATATGGAGACTATCATGCTAAGTAAAGTAAGCCAGTCCCAAAAAATCAAAGGCCAAAAGTTTTCTCTGATATATGGAAGCTTACCCACAATAAACGGGGAGTGGGTAAGGGGAAGAATAGAGTGTAATAGTTTAGACAATGGGGAATGGAGAGCAGGGAGTGGGGATAGGAAAAGGGAAAGACAGTGGAATGAATCTGACATGATTTTCCATGTACATATATGAAAACAACACAGCAAATCCCACCATCATGTACATTCTTAAGAATGGGATTCTAACTAGAATAATACATATTCCGTGCTTGTATAATTATATCAAAATGGATTCTGTTGTCATGCATAACAAAAAAGAACCAATAATTAAAAAAAAAAGAAAGAAAAAAGAATTTTTATTTTCCTCAAGAAGGAGTCGCAGCACCTATGAACGCCTGTAGGTTAACAATGAAGAAGAATCACATGGTTTGGAAACAGCAGAGTGGCTCTGGGGTGATCTCAGCAGAAGTGAAGGGTTGGTTGGAAGCCTCCTGTTTCACGGTCCGGCTCTGCCACAGAAGGACACGGGGACCTCCTGAAGGGCTGTCAGAGTGAACGAGGGAAGATGAAAATTGTTCAGTGAGGCATGAAAAGCAGAGCAGGAAAAAAATAACTACAGCTTCCTGTGCTCCCGTTATTCTCCTTTCCCTTAATTCAAAGCTGTTACTTATGAGAAAACCACTTAGTGCTTTCTGACGTAATGGAATAGTCAAGCCCCTGACTCTGATAAAGTCCATTGTTTAAATAAGTAAATGCATCCTTTCAGGGGCTATGTTACCTGTCTAAGCCTAGTAAGTTCATGGCTTTGCGACTTGACTTTGGGACTGGGATGGGAAGGCTGGTGGGTTTACTCGACTTTAGCCCCTGGCTCTGAATGGAATCCACAGCCCACATGTGTTCTCTCCTGGAGGACTCGCTAGCCTAGATTCCTTTGCTTTCATGGATTTGAAGCAACACATTAGTGTATTGTGATAATTTTCTCCATGGGGCTTAATGCACTATTAGTTCTATCTCAGATGCCTTTAACTAAATGCATCTACAAATAATTATTTTAAAGGATAACCAATTGTTTTGACAACTATAGGGCAAGGCTTTCAATAGATAGAGCAGCATTAAATTTAGGGTTTTTGCAAAACTACCAGAATTGGGCAGACAGTGTTCAAGCCTACCATTGAAATGCTTTCATGCTAAGTGGCTTATTATTGCCACTCCTGTAGACACAGGGATCAGATCACCTCTTGGTTCATACCCTCATTTTAGTAGCATCATCTAGCACTACCATGGCTAATTTCCTGGGCTTATCTCTCTGGTCTCTGCAGGAGTTAGTGTGAAAGATGCCATTTCTTTCAGAAAATGTGTCAGTTACAAATATATTCATCTCTAGGCTCCTGTAAATGCCTTTCAAGGAAATAGATAAAAAATCAACTCTGAGGAAAAGACACCTCATTCCATGCTTATGGCACATCCAAGGACAGCTGTGCCAATATGACCGACAGAGCAGTTCTTCTATTCAAGGAGAGAATGCCTTGTAAAAACGCATTCAGAGAGATATTCTGAGCTAGAAATAACAGGTGTAAATCTAGAGATGATATTCAGAAAGAATGATCACGCCTGTCCTCCTTAATTTCCTTCCAGGTGGGGCAATTCTGTCCCTGACTTCTGCAGTCCTGGGAGGGATGCTTCTGCCTCCTAACAAGCAAGGGAACCCATGCTGGGGAGGCCAGTTCTTGCTTTAGCTACCCTAGCATCTCAGCAAATCTAATCAGGCCCATGCTGAGGACAGGACCGGGGTGTTCTCCTCTTTTGTGGGTCTTTTCCCAGGCAGAGGAGCAAGAATGTCCCCTTAAATCTGCTGTCTGCCATCTTTGGTAACTAATAATAATGATAAGAACGGCACTAATCGTGGCAACGTAGAAATAGCAGTTCTCAAAGGATGAGGAGATACTAATGGTCTGAATAACGGGGTCCCTCCAACTTCATATGTTGAAGCCTTAAACCCCACGTGATGGTATTTAAAGATGGAGTTTTCAGGAGATAATCAGCGCCAGATTGGGAAAAGGTTCACATGATGGGATTAGTGACTTTATAAGAAGAGAGTGAACTCTCTCTCTCTCCCTCTCTCCTTCTTTCCCTCCCTCCCTCCCTCCACCTCTCTCTCTCTCTCTCTCTCTCTCTCTCTCTCTCTCTCTCTTTCACTGGGGAAAGACAAAGAGAGAAGGCAGCCTTATGTAAGCCAGGAAGAGCGCTCTCATCAGGAATGGAATGAGCCAGCACCTTAATCATGGACTTCCCAGCCTCCAACACTGTGAGAAACAAGTTTCTGTTGTTTAACCACCGAGGCTAAGGTAATTTGTCATAGCATCTCCAGTAGACTCAGAGGGGAGATGAGGCACCTGCCCTACCTTTTTTCAGTGGAGGAATATCAGAAAATACCTTGGCCTCTCCAGCTCTCCCTTATTCTTCAGGAGAATAGAATAGACTAACTAGGCTCAAGATTTTGGAAAACAGAGCTGAGTGATTATAACTGAGAACCACTTAAGCTCTCTTTTCCAGAGCCTGCCTATTCACGGGAGGAGTGCATTCAGTTTCCCTATCTTGTGTGTGGTAAGAAGCTGCATCCTTGGAGGGAGGGGATCTTTGTTATGCAGACTACCTGGTAGGAAATGAAATAAATTAAGGAACAAAACATTATCACACTAACTTAGCTGAGGCTCCAAAGCCACATTTCTACACAATTTATTAACACTATTCAGATCTCCATCTGATCCTTATGCTTACTTTGTGATTGATTTTGAACTAGGAATGGAACAGGGTATTATTTACATCCCCAAACTTACCAGTGATGGCATTCAAATCTCACATATATGGCCCATTCAGCATATTCTGCATGCCACACTGAATACTTAGTATTGTAGCATAGTGGATAATTGTCCAGACTCTGAAAACAGAGAGCCTGGATTTGGATCACATAAATGTCACACATTCTATTATTTTGGACAAACTATTTCATTTCTCTTTCCCTTTCATCTGAATAATACGAATTATACTAACTTCTACTGCACAGGCTTACTGTGAAAATTCAATGAATTACATATAATATACTTAGAAAATTGTCCAGCATATACCAAATGCCTGATAAAGCTTAGCTAGCATTCCTTATTGCAACCAGTACAATAAGTACTTAATTTATATTAATTTAATAGGTCAAGGAACTGAGACTCCGAAAATTTAAATATGTTCTTTCAGGAAGTTCTCACCAGTCAGCAAATTGCAGAGCTGGGATTTGAACCCAGATGTATCTAACTACATTTTGTTTTCATAAGGGACATTTATCATACAGATCACTAGTGAATTAAAGGTAAAAGGGAGAAAGGAAATTATGATTTTGTATCTATATGATTTATCAATAAAAGGAATGAATGTCCACCATTTGACTATGTAACCATCTTCCTCACTCTTTAAGGAATATTGCTCTTTCTTATCATCTGTATATATACATATCTATCATCTGTAAAATACCCACAACCACATTTTAAGAGTTGTTCACTTCAAGGCTGGAACTAGAGTTATATACAAGCTATCATTCAGGTATTTGAAAAAAATAAAAAAGCCTCTCATCTTTAAATAAAGACCCACTACTTTCCCTCTCCTAACAATATGAGAAAAATCATACAGATGACATTTTTAGTCAGAAGTTGTTGAGCATGGCATTGCTATTTCTAACAACAACAAAAACAAAATCTGTTAAACAATGTAAAGTATGCCTTGGTAAACTCATTGGGTGAATTTTCTCTGTAGACTGAAGTTCCAATCAGGTCAGATTCCTTGACAATCATACAGCATCTTTATGTCCAGCTTTACATCTTGGTGGAACATTGTTCCAGTTTAGTGGTGCATGTTTAAGGCCTCAAACTGCATGTAATGAAGGAAAATGTCACAGGAATATGGAAAATCATCTGTCCCCAGAGGTGTGCAGACTCTTATTGGCTGTATCCAGCATATACCAAATGCCTGATAAGGCCTAATTCACAAAGGATTGCCCCATTTTACTATCAACCTCTTGTACTGCAGAGGCAAGAAAGAGAATTATGGAAAGCTAGATAATGACCACCAGCAATTTCATCATCCAGCAGTCAGAGGAAAATACATCTAGACTAGCCTAATGAGAAAAACATACTTGTCTACTTGAACCTGAAAAAGGATTCTGAGGGACCAGGTATAGAGAGTATGTTCCAAGAAGTTGAAAAAGCAAGGATACTTACCAGTAACCCACTGTCCCATGCAGTTACTTGAGATATTTCTGGGGAACCTTGACAAATTATACATGATTTGCTCTAATTCTGATGTGATTTTTGCAAACTCACTTATCAGGGCATGTAAGGAACTTCATTTTCCTTCTAACATGACATTTCCAGTAATTTTTTCTTTAGCTCTTTCTAAAACACAGAGAAACAGAGCCAATAAAGTTGATTTTCTAAGGAAAAACTTGGCAGAAAGCAAGTCAGCTCTTCTGACTCTTTATGCTAGCTTTTACAGAAAATCTTGAACCTCTGCCTCTGAGGCTGAAAGTAGAAGGTTGTCACCAAAAGTAGACAGGTGGGTTGTCCAACATTATTAAATATGCCTATATCTGACAGTAATTGTTCCTATTATTTATTCCTACCTGAATGATAAGGACTTCTTAATTAGTGCCTGAGAAAGTAAATGAAGATTTAACTGACAGAAACAGTGTGCATGATTTTGCTATAATGAGGTTAGTCATGTAATGAAGCATAAGCCAATTTATTACTCTACCCAAATGCAAACTACTAAATTGCTATACAACAGGCACTTTCTGAATTTCACCCATCACCATTATAAACATTACAGGATATCAGTAGGCACTTGATTTATGAAATTTCCTTAATTTCATCTTGTGTACTTTTAATAAAGTTTTATACAGGTATAATACTAAAAAGTGTCAAAGAATAATGGAAGATTGGTACTCTTGCATGTAAAAGGACACTATATCTTAAAATAAATGCAGTAGGTAAGCCAAGTTATTCTGCAGACATAAAAGACTGTAAGCCATGTTTATGAAAAGTAAACAAGGAAAATACTAGTGAAGCCAATAAAGAAGCTATTAGAAAAAGAAAATTTTTTAAAAATGAGGGATTTGATCTTTTATCAATTCTATGAGGCTTTCTTTTCTCTAATAGAAATCTCTCAACTTTCTTGACAGAAGGTAAATTAACTCTGGCAGAATCTAAAAAACTCTGTTTAAGTCACCCACATTTTCCCAAGTGCCAAAGAATGTGATGAAGGTTTTCAGCTTTGCTTGTTCCATTAGGAACGAAGAAAAAAAAAAAAGAAATTCTGATGTATTCAGTGAGATTTTCTACGAGGCATTGTTTCTATAAGACAATGTTTTAGAGGAGACATCTACTTGTTTCATTGGGATTGGTCAGTACATATCCTAGATGCATTCTTGACCAAATTTCATTGAGACTTATTATAGGAATAACAAGCATAAAAATAAACCACCATGTTTTTCCAAGATCCAGTCCTGAAGTTCAGCAGGAATTTGCTCTTGGGCACAACAGTTAATGTTTATATTTCCCTTTCCCACTTTTTGACTGAACGAACCTCAAAGGTTATCATATGCCCTTCATCTATATCATAATAAAGAATGCCATTTTAATCTCTACTATTTCATTTACAGTTCTTCGTTAAATGGTAATATGAATTCCTTCCAAGTTTATTATGAATTATTTGCAGGGAAATTCATATTACATTTCTTTTTGACAATCAAATATATAAAGCAATGCTGAACCCACAAAAGGTTTATTAAAATATATGCGCATCGATTATTTGATATGTGTTCAGAAATATGGAGTTAAGGGATCACACCATATCTGCTATACAAAGCATTATTTCTCTCATTCCAAATACTGCTGATGTGAAGAACAAAATATTTGATGCAATTGAATATACACATATCCACATGTTTTTTCCTTAATATGACAGTTTTCAGAATATTAGGTCTAAAAGTCACCTTACTAATTGCTTAGCCTCATTACCTCGACTTTCAATATTTTTTTCATATGAACAGTCTGAAGATCAGAGACACTTAGTGGCTTGATCAAGATTGTTAGTAGCAGATTCAGAATTAGTACCATTTTAATATTTGTTACTGATATGGAACTGTCTTCTTATTCAAATAATATTTCTCTCATATTATCAAAGTTATTTTTATTTTTCAAATTTAGGAAATTTAAATATTTTAAAAATAAAATAAAACAAAAGTTCATAATAACCATATCTCTCAGAAATAATTAACATTTTTGGCATCTGTCATTCCAGTATTTTCTTTATATATTATAGCTTAGTGTTTTCTCATGTTAATTTCTTTCTTATTTGCGTGGTTTTGATTTCCTTGATTATGACACAGTTGGATTTAAGAGTAAGACTTTGGCTCATTTAGATGGACTAAAAGTTATTTTTAACAGAATATTACATAAAAGCACTCAAATAATATTAAGCCATGTAGCTTTTTTCTTGTGTAGAAATGCGAAATATTTCATAGATCCCAGAACTGCTCTAATCTGAGCAGAAATGGAAAATTTTGACCTTCACCCATTGTCTGCTCTCACACTGAGCTTTGAAAATGTCTTCGAGTAACTCCAAGGCAGTGGGAACTTGGTTTAAAAGCTATTACCACAGGGGGGTCTCTGGCTGATGCATGCTGATGATGCTTTCAGTCCCTATTCTGACCCTCTTTATAAAAGATCCACTCTTTCACTACACCCACTTTGCACGGAAAGGTGATGCTGAGGCCAATCTCAGCCTGCAGCGATGGACAGCTTTCTGTTGCTAAGGACACTGAGGCAGTTTTTTTCCTCAGGGTGTGTGGCAGTCACAGGACAGAGAGGAATGGATTCTGTAGAAGCATCCTTCTTAGATTAAAAACGGGAAAATTCAAAATTTTATCTGAAATTGTATTTTTGCTGATATACCAGTAAGATTAATACCACAAAATAAGACATTTCATAGTCATTTCTGCCCGTCCTTGAAAAAGATGTGGCCCTAAAACCAATCATATGATGAAATTTAAAAGTATTTCATTAATTCATCGTACCTTAAACCAACTGCTTTTAGTGATTGAAATCTCCATTCCTTAGGGCTATTTAGAAGATTTAAAGAAATCAATAAAATATTTTAAACAATAACTAAGGCTTATATGTTTTTTTCCTGTGTCTATTTACTTAATTTTTTCCCCAGGAACTATCAATTTAACTAATAAATATAGTTAAATCCACAAAGGTATAAGTCTAGACCACAAAATTCCTTCATGTTCATGGAATTAATCAACTTAAAACTAAAGACATTGATAATAAAATGGAGAAAAATTAAAATCATTTTATAACTCCATTGGGAATATATATTCTATAGGTTTGAAACCTAAGTAAAAATATTAAACCATAAAACCAGTCATTCAGATTAGATAATTCAGAGAGTTCCTATGTCTCAGGATAAGGGTACAAAATTTTATGTAGCTTTTCAAGTAGGCAATAAAGAAAAAAGTGTGTTCTATAAAGATTGCATGACTGACTCATCCTAATTACTGACTCATCCTGTGTACTGACTCTCTGACTTTCTTCAAGTAAACAGTTTGCTACTTTCTCTCAAACTCACTAACAGACTATTGAGGAGATGCTTCTCAGATAAAGAAACTAGACCCTGAGAGATTAAAGAAAGAATAAAATCATATATTATAAATTCAAATAGATTCTTCATATTTATTTTCATCATCAAAGTCATCTTAACATTTTGAATTTTAAAAAATGTGACCTAATTAAAAGCATTTAGTACACAACAATGAGATACTCTTCTTTCTAACATTTCTTTTACCTTTAAAATGTCTTATTTTGGAAATTTTTTTAAATGATAAAAAATAAGCTGCTGATAATCGTATCCTCTAGAACAATGATAACCAAAATGACTGATAATAACTAATGTTGACAAATCTGTCGAGAAGCTTGAACCCTCATATGTCACTGGTGGAAATGTATAATGGCAAGGTTACTCTGGAAATCAGTTCTTCTAAATATAAACACACGGTTATCAAAAGACTCAACAATTCCATTCTTAGAACTAGATTCAAAAGAAATGAAAATGTACATCTGAAAAAAAATTGTCTATAGCAGCAGGATTCAAAACAGCCAAAATTAGAAAACCATCCACCTATCCATGGACTAGCAGACTAGTAATGGAATATTACTCAGACAAACAAAAGAAGTTACTGAAACATGCTACAGCATGCACAAACATTGAAATATTATGATAAGCAGAAGTCAGTCACAAAAGATCACATATGATATAATTCCATTTATATGAAATGTTCAGATAGGCAAGTCTGTAAAATAGAGTTGAAGTTGTCTATAACTGAAGAGGTTGAGGAAAGATAGGAAGTGGCTGCTAATGAGTGTAGGGTTTCTTTTGAGGACAAACCTAAAGTGGTTTGTGGTGATGATTTTACAATTTCATGTATTAAAAAAATAATAGTAACTTCTCACTGAACTGTACATTTTAAATGGGTGAACACTAAGATATACAAAATTACATCTCAATAAAGTTGTTTTATAAAAGTTGACGTTATTAAATACCCATTTCTTCCACATGTTTTAATTACTGGGGGAAATTAATTTAAAACTAATTATGTTACTAAAGTCAGAGACTCTTAAAATTGGGTAGGTTATATTTTCTCCACATCATCTCCAGTTCATACCCAAAACTCATGGAATTAAGAGTACCCAAAACTCATGGAATTAAGTAAGTAAAATTTTGTCAACCATTCAGATGTATCCAGAAATTAAGATGTTTATCATGATAAAGACAGAATGAGAAGAAAACTGAAAGGTGCATGTATGGTTTGATATATTCCCGTGATGAATTCCTATTGCTATGGAGAGTTCATATGAGTGTTTAGGGGAGAATTTAATCTGGATTTTGAGTTCCAGCCTAAAATAAGAGTCTGACATTGTTTATATATTATATAAATGATTCCATGATTTTTTTTCTTCTCCAAATTCTTTAAAGGGAAGCCAATAAGAAAGAGAACAGAAATATTTTAAATGCCTGATTGTTTTGTTGTAACCTTTGAACTACCTACAAGGCTTACACTGTAAGTGCTGTTTTTGATCAGAAAGCCGAGATGTCATGCAGGATTAAAGTACCTGACACGTCTGAAGTATTTCTAATGTATTTTAAATAACTAGAATATTAGTATTCATTAGAATTTATTCAAGAAAAAAATTGTCAACTAAATTCTTTCAGAATATATGTAGCTCTGGGTTGAACCAAAAACAAAAACAAAATGTATTTTCAGGTTAGTTTCTGAATATTATAAATATAAAACATACCCTTATTTAGCCTGAATTTGAAAGTTAGCAGCAGGTAAAAATAAATTTCAATTTTTCTATTGGATTGAATGAAGGAAGTCCATGGAATTTTTGAGAGATAGTTAAGTCTTATATATTAAAAAGTCTGAGAGATGTGAAGGTAAAAGCCACAAGATTTTAATACTACTTTTACCTATGTGACCTTGGACAAAGTATTTAATCTTGATCATAATCCTCAACTTAAAAATAGGATTAATAGTACTATTTACCTTTCAGGCATCAGATAAAATGTCAAATGAAACCGAATGATCAATAGTAAGCTGACCATGGCCAATAAAATGAGTCAAGCCTTCATTCACACTCTGCTAATAGCAGCTGGGAACAACGTTTGCTTTTCTTTTCATACCACAACATAGGTATGATCATCTACAGTAATGAAGACCCTCTTAATAATGTGAGGCTAACATGAAAATGTCAAGCTTGTAACATTCACGTAGATATTAGCTGAAAGTTAGGTGGAATTCAGTGGTAATTAAAAATGATGGCAGGTTAAATAATTTTTTAATTTTCCAGGAAATTTAAACCCTAATTCATCCTTTGAGTACCACTTTGATTGGCAGCCGAATTACAAAAGGACAACTTGTGGTCAGAGAGCATGATCCTTGTTGAAAATTAATTTCAAAGTCAAGGTTGGTATAAAATAGACCCACTCAAAACAAAAACCGTGCCTCATACTTGTATACACTAGTATTAAACAAGACATATCAACATTCTCATTATATGGAGAAGGCCTAGAAAAAAACTTTTGATGGTAAAAGTAAAATTGTGACAATGATAAGAGAGAAAATAGTGAAATAAATTCCAAAGTAGAAATTATTTCCCTTTCCCTAAATTTTTTTATATTTATTTTTTAGTTGTAGTTGGATACAATACCTTTATTTGATTTGCTTATTTTTACGTGGTGTTGAGGATCGAACCCAGGGCCTCTCACGTGAGTGCTCTATTGCTGAGCCACAACCCCATCCCCCTCCCTAAAATTTTTAAGTATATTTTTGCTGAGGAACATGTCAAGTGATATGTAGTAAGTATAGAAACCCCTCTTTACATCATCAATGAAATGAATTCCAGATCAGATTAGCTCCCCCAACACACAGAGATACATACACACAAAAATTCAGAAAGATTGTGAGTAATGTTGACATCCTTTCATATTTTTTTTCTGCATTTCCATCTATTCCCAAAGAAATTGAAAAAAGTGTAAGCGTGTGGAAACAAAATGTCTTAAAAGTAAGTCTTGGGCTGGGGTTGTGGCTCAGTGGTAAAGTGCTTGCCTTGCATGCATAAGGCACTGGGTTCGATTCTCAGCACCCCATAAAAATAAATAAACAAATAAATAAAGCTATTGTGTCCATCTACAACTAAAAAAAAAAAGAAGAAATTTGGGCTGGGGATGTGGCTCAAGCGGTAGCACGCTCACCTGGCATGCATTCGGCCCGGGTTCGATCCTCAGCACCACATACAAACAAGGATGTTGTGTCTGCCAAATACTAAAAAATAAATATTAAAATTCTCTCTCTCTCTCCCTCTCTCTTTAAAAAAAAGAAGAAATTAAAAAAAAACAACTTAAAAAAAAAAGTAAGTCTTGATGTAGCAAAACAAAAAGCACATTTAGTCCAACTTTTGCTTCCACGGGATTGGGAGAAGTTTGAGTCGGTCACCATCTTAGGCTTCTTCCTGGATGTGAGGCTGGCAATGTAAAAATCATACCAAAGGACTACCTAACCTGTATCCCTAAGTGTGAAAAAAGGATTTCCATTTATAGATCTAGGCCTGCTTTGAGAAAGATATAGAAAATGATCCCAGGAAAAAACAGATGCTTAGCAATCTTAAAACGAATGGGAAGCTATACTACAGAAGCCTTATGCCCATGTCAGATGTGGCTTATTAACTCCCAACCTTGCTAAGCATGCAGTTAGACTCAGAAAGAGCCTGAAAATCTACTTTATTCCCAGGAGACAATTGGTTGACACATCAATTGCCAAAGCTGGTTTCCTAACCAAACATAGTCTTCTTTTTAATAGCCTATACTTCAAGAACACACTCTATCCTACCATTTTAAACAATTGTCAAGATCTGATTTAACTTGCCATAAGCAATATTTCATTAGAAACTAAAAGCTTTTACATTACTTTTGAATCATGCAGATACAGAAAAAGAAAAAAAAAGTCTAAGAGGAATTCACTGGCCAACCTAACAGTTGATACTCCCCATTAGCACGGAAGGCACTTCAATGGTTCAGACTTAAGAATGACAGGTTCTACTTTTTCTAAATACATATTTTATAGCATATTACTTTCTGATTATGAAATTAATAAAGGTATACAATTCCTTACCTGAAATTCTGAAATGTAATCAATCAATCTCTGAACACTAACAGATTTCGCAACTATATCTTTTGTGAGAAAAGCCCATTGGATCTAAATGGACATAAAATTTGGTCACATTGGTTTGAAAGGAGGGATGTAGACACCCAAATATAACAAAACTCTCAGGAGAAATGTGTTCTTGTGTGTAGGTATATAGGGTAGTTATGGTATATTGGTTGAAAAAATATTATTATTTAAATTTTTGAAAGATAAAATTAAGATAAATATTATGCTACTACCCAAAGTGAAGAAGTATGAATGTATTGGTGAATAGTTGTTATTGATTTTTTTCTATAATTACCTATGCTTAATGGATGAATAACATATACTATTTTTTTCATTTCTTATTTCATTCAATACTATGTCACAAACCTCTTTCACTGCAAATAAATAAATGTTTACTATTGCCATAATAAAATATTATATACATATACTATAACATTTTAATAAAATCTCTGTTTTTTAGGGTGTTTAGGTTTGTTCAAAATGTTTGTCACTATAAATGACATTGTAATAAGTACCCTCATAGATACTAAGAGTTTCTAGGCAAGAGAACATAACTGTACTAAAATTTGACCCTTTTTTTTCTAAATTGCCTTGCAGAAGCCCCAAACTGATTTACTTTTTCATACAAATATGAAATAGTGCTTGTTTTCTCACACTATCACCAGCATTAGGTATTAATTGTTTAATTAAATATTTAACATGAGCCAAACCCAGGCCAAGAGAGATCAGTTTGTATTATGTAATTACCTAGAGGGCCTAAACATATTGGGCAACAGAGTAACCTGAGGAAATAAATCTACAGAGTTGACAACGTGGCTTGTTGCATATTCTGTACAATTTTTGAAAACAAAGTCTGCTTTAATTGATTATTAAACAATACATATTTTCCACTGGATTCTTACAATAAGGGAAACATTGAGGAATGCCTATCTGTCCAAATTCCTTCAATAGCTAGATTTCAAAATGAATTAATATATTAGAAGTTTCATCAAGTACATTAAAAATACTACTTCCTATTTATACAACAAAATTGATTCATTTTTTAAGACACCCAAATATAACAAAACTCTCAGGAGAAATGTGTTCTTGTGTGTGATGGAGGGTAGTTATAGTACATTGATTGAAGAAGGGTGGCCTTGGGGTGAGAGAAATAGCCTGTCCCTTACTTTACCTGTTGTTTGATCTTGGTAAACTGACCCAACTTTTTCTTACATCTCAGAGTTTTCACAGGTAAAATGAAATCAGTTTGACTAACACCACAAATACTATGAGGGTCAAATGGGCCTCCTATGAAGACAACGATTATAGTCCTAAAACATAGTAAGTGCACAATAGCTACTAATTTATTTGAATAAAAGTGAGTTCTCATGATTTTACTCCTTCATTCAATAATTTTTGAGCTTGTATTTATTGTTCCAGTGTTTATCTTATTTGACTGAGTTCTACAAAACTATTTGGGAAAATAGAGGTTCTACTCAAATTGTCACTGTGTTACTGAATGGCCTGTTTACCCTTCAAGTTCTTCTTTTGTGAAATGAAGATTTTAATGCCCATTTCAAAGGGTGGTTGTAAGAATTAAATGATATAATATATTTAAAGCATTGAAGTTGGTGCATGTAGTGCTCAATTATCTCGGCATCTTAGTGGGTAGTCAAAGTTCCTATCTCACTGTCTTATGCAGAATTGGAGGTCATATCATGATTTTTTTCTTTGGTTCTCTGACAAACGTTATACCACATATCTCACCAGCCATTGCAAAAGTACAAGCCCTGCTAGAAAATCTTAATGATAAGGTAAGAATTAATCAATTAGACTGGTTTCTACCCCTTCCCCCCAAAAAAAAAATCTTTACAGAGCATAATAAAATGTAAATGGTCTCTGAGAGAATTTGCCATGATTACCAGAAAACTCCAAATAGAAACATCACTGAGGAAATAATTCAGGTATTTTTAAAATAGCTATTTTTCCTACCAAAAAAACAAGGAATTTGAAAGACCTGTGTTTTCAATAAATATAACATTTGTAATTAAATAGTTAAATTTTTTAAAAGATAATTTATAATGAGTTCAAACCTATTCATTTCAAAATAACAATTTTTTTTCCTAGTTTTGTTTGTCTCGCTCATAATTAAGACATATTTGCCAAACATTATTTTATACTCCAAAACCATGGTTATTGATATTTAAAAAGCCATGACTGTATCATCAAACAAAGCACATATTTGCTCAATTACCTGGTAAGCTTCAGCGCACAATGACATTCAATCTAAATCATTATAGCAAAAGAACAGTAAGGTGATTCTAGCATTCAAATGTCTTTAAAGTTTAGATTAGTTGTCTTCATGGAAAAAAAGCAAAGCTCCAATTTATTTATGGAAATATTGCCCTTGTAAAGGTCAGGGGTGAATCCCTGAGGAATCAGCTGCTCAGCTAGTCCAATAAATTGTTTTCACCCTTTTACTTTCTCATTCTGAACCACAATGGGACTGGTTCATAGGACAAAAAGGCACTAACAAGGGCTGCCTCTATGCTTTAATAGAAGTGGAGAGACAGATGACTGAGCACAGCAGCAGCTGCATTATGCGATTTAGCCAAGCACTCTGTGGACCTTGCTCCTACTCCCAAGAATTTTTCTTTAGAGAGGAAGAGATGCAGTTCTCTGGAAGCAAAAATCTCAGGTTTGCCTCAGCATAGGTGGTCACACTTGCTTTCTCCTGACATTTTGGCATTTGGATTTGCTCATGCGGCAATTATATGATTGCCAGTTGTGTGAAAAAGGCCTTCTGAGTAATTGCTGGGTGTGAAAACAGCTTCAGTATTTTTAAGACTGTGAAGGTAGAAGTGTTCAATTCTTTAAGAGTTCAAAATGCAAAATGCTACCACGGTATTATCATCTTTGATCAAATGGATAGTGGTTAGTAATAACATTTTTAATTTATAAATTTGACTTCTATATTAAAACCCTGTTTTTAATTTTTGCAAGAGAATTTGGAAACATTTATGAGTGTAATGATTCAGCATGAGTTTGGTGATTATTAATATCCATAGACAAATGAGGGAGCTTATATATAGACATGTTATATAAGTAAGAATAGAATATATTCAAAATTTTTCCTAATATGAATTTAGAATTATTTAACCTTAAATTTTTTTTCACTTGGATTAGTAGACTTATTCATAGCATCTAAATTATTAAGAATACAGACTAGGTTTAAGGGAGTACACTTCACTTCTTATACTGTTTTATTGATAGAAAGCAGGACAAGGAAATGGGCAGACAGGTGAAGATATCAGAGGTTGTTGACTGTGCAAGTACAGTCAGTGTAGGTGAGGGCTGGCAGTTTGCGGGAAAGGAAAACGCAGAACAGAATCAGGCTCAAGGCAGGCAGAGGTCATGGAATGAACCAAAAAGTCTTCATAGACCTAGTAATAGGAAAGAGTCCAGCTCCCTGGATGGCACCATGCAAGTGGTGATAAAATACGTGATATTCTAAGGCAAAACATACTTCTATTAAGTGGAAAATATCTCCCACTTTGTTGTGCAATAGAAAAGAATGATGATTATCCTCCCAGAGTTTCTGAACAATCAAAACATGTTTACATTTCTCACTTCTTGGGGTTTTATGGTTTATTCTTGTTCTTGGGAATTCCAATATACTATTTGACAAGAGGATTCATCTTCCTCTTTACCCAAAGGTTGACTTTCTAAGAGATTTTATCCCCAGACCATGGGAAGAGCTCTACTTCAGACTGTATTTCACAACACTAACCATTCTTCCTAGACAGGGTTTGTAGTAGACCACAAAACTATACCTTTCTCTGATACAAGAATACACTAATTATGAAGGAACAGTTAAGAAATTGCACCCCCCGTTAATAACTTAACAATTCCTTCCCTTAAAGGTGGTACCTCTTATGAACTACCAAAATCAAAAGTATCTCCAATACCTGTTATTAAATTAAATATTGTTATTACTTATAATCCAAATGACACATAAATGAAATAATATGTTCAACAGTGAAGAAAGAGACTTTGACAGTTTTTTCCTGAGAGTTCTCTCTTCCTGTCTTCCCAGACAGTAGTCAAAGGTCTGGCTTTCTGAACTTTAGGATAGATGGATAGATTGAAGATGTTACTTTCATGAGGTAGCATACAGTCTAAACATCCAGTCCTGGCAACTCCCATAATTTATTAGTTTATGTTAGTATGTGTGTGTGTGTGTGTGTGTGTGTGTGTATAGAAAGTTTTCACACTTTCTATGTGTGAAAACTTTTTTCCTTCCAGAAAAAAAAGTTTATCTATGATAAAATTATTAAAGGGTCATATCATGTAAGGCCTTGGTAATTCATACCATCTCTGATTAATCAATATATATAAATTAATATTATATATATATGTATACACACATTTATACACACATATTTATACACACCACACACACACACACACACACAACACACACACACATATATATATATATATGAAGAGAAAAGGTCCATATATCAAGAATGGAAGAATAAGTATGTCCGTATCTTCAATTCCCTGGGCCAAATGTTTATTTTTCCACCTCAAGCACATAATGACTGATTTGCCAGCTGGTAGCAGGTAATGGAGTGGTGAAGACAGGCAGTATGGAAGTCTGGAACTGTTTACTCCACTGGCAATATGAGCTGATGTCAGGGACCAACTGATGTGGGCAGGAATTTAGAATAATACAGGAGAGAATGTCTAGGATAAGAAAAATATCCCTTTTCTATGCAGACATCAACACTGAGGACCAGATGTATTTATCTACTGTTGGATATGTCTCCATAGTCACTTAAAATGAACAGGTGCATAGCTCTCCTATTTCTGAGGCTTTGTATATGAGCTAATAGTTTGAAAGAGACCATGCTACAACAATGATTGCCAAATGTGAGTGACTATTAGAATTCAAGTTGATTAATCAGAGATGGTATGAATTACCAAGGCCTTACATGATATGACCCTTAAATAATTTTATCATAGATAAAGTTTTTTGTTTTGTTTTTTTCTGGAAGGATGTAACGATACATAGAAAGTGTGATAGCTCACTGTTCTCTTCTTAGCATTTCACTGTCCTAAAGTCACAGGTCTTATTCTGAACACTGTACTTCTTTTCTTGTAACATATATGAGAGGCTCCTAGCCCAGACAGACACCATAGTAGTGTCAAGATACCTGTTGCCCCAAATCCCTACCTGACTTTTTTCTTATAATTTCTCATTAACCGATGTTCTAACTATATTTGTAAACTGTTATTCCCTAATTTGCTTGCCTGAGTTTAGATCCCTTCTCATCTGTACTTTCACGAGATTTATTGGAATTTTCCAATGTAGCCAATATATTCTACTTAGCCTTGCTTCCACCTTCAAAGATGAATTCAAGAATCAGTTTACTTACTGATGTAAGAAAATAAAAAGGGGGCTCATCAAGCAAAATCTTCCCGTCATCTATTTCTGTTAGGTCCTTAGGCATTTGCTACAGAATTCAAAACAAGAATGGAAATTTTAAGTGGCCCTGGATGAGAGAACATGAGCATAAATATTAGTGATATGTTTCAACCAAACACTAGAATTTAAAGAAAATAAGAGATCAACAAATTCATGAAATAGTCTATAGATTTTATGCCTTCATAACACTGTGAACTTCTAGTTCATCTATCAGGGTATCTGAGTAAATGATAGAGTGTTCCTTGAATCTTTATTGTTATCATTTTCTCAAGGAAATAGAAATGGAAGGCAATAAAAATAATTATGTGGAGGTGCTGGGGGCATACTGCAGTGGAACAGCATTTGCCTAGTGTGTGCAGAACCCTGGGTTTGATCCCCAGCACTTCCCCTCCACACAAACACACACTCATGCTAGAAAGAATTCAAGTCTTTTTTGATTAAAAGAACAAAAATATCATTGGAGTTTAGGTCAAAAGCTAAAGAAGACTTGAGGAGAAATTAGAACAAAATTTTTTTTTCTTCTAAATAAAATAATTGATAAACACTCAGAGACATGCATGTCCACCTTTTCTCCCATTGTAAGACAGACCTTGAGATTCTTTCATGTAAGTGCATTCCATTTCATACCCACATTCTAGGCTCAGCCTTTTCCAGTGGAGTTTCCCCAAGTCATAGAATTCTCCCCATGATTAACTATCAGTCTGAATTCTCAGACTACCTGGGAATCTGATACCAGTTACAACTATCTGGGCTTGTAAAAGTAGCCCTGTGGAGGATATTCTGAAATCCTTTCTGAATCTATTATCCCGGAGCCCACAGCCATCATATGGACCCAGTTTCAATGTCAAGACTTTCTGATTACCATCATCACCTGTCATCTTCACCCAGCTTCCCCTTTGCCCCCTAACATGTTTTGTTGATAATGTTTTTATTAGGCTTTTGCCTTCTCATGTATGATCTTTTCTGGCATCTTAACTACACATGTCTTTTCTTCCTTGATTGTAGATTATGTGAAAACAAAGTAAATGCAAATAGTAAGTCATCATGTAATCTCAGTTATTAAAAATATTGAAAACCAATGAAGGCTGTCAATTAACACAAAGGTGATTTTTTTTTTTTTTTACAAATTTTTCTCAAACACACAATTCTGGGGTCCATATCTAAATTAAAATCTCTAAGCATTAAACTTACAACCTGTCTGGAAGCACCAATTCCCTTAAATAGTTGAGGATTAAGGAAATTCTACAGAAATATGCTTCTCATCCTGAAATTCAATATTTTCGTCTCCTCCCAAAACACATTCCTTCTACCCTCATAGGTCGTCTTTCTGTTAAATACATCATCACTCACCCTGTAGCTTAGGATTAAATCAAAGACCAAACTCAAATTTGATTGCCAGTTCTTTCTCCTTGGTAGGTTTTCAAGTCCAATCAATTCTACATTCACAAAATAGATTTTTGCAATCTCCTACTTTTTATTTCTATACTCTATTTCAGCACTGCACCCCCAACATAAATCTTCAGAGTATTTCTAAAATCCAAGTGGCATTCGATATTTTATATTTTCTGTCCCATTCCTGCCTCCACCTATTCAGCAAGCAAATAACTATGTCATTTCTTTTGTAAGGACCTTTGTTCTTCCCAGTGCCCAGAAAATCCACCTCTATCTTGTCCATTTGTCTGGTTTTCATCTACCCTTCTGATAGCAGCACAAATGATACTATGCAGAACGCTTTCTCCAATCTCCACAAATGGCAATTCCCACTCACTCCTCTGAATTTCTGTGTGTATTATCATCAGAGAGCCTCTGTACCCTTTCCCTCTTGTCCCCCTCATTATAATTATTCATGTATTTTTTTCTGGTAGACTACAATACCCTCAAAGGCAGAAACAATGATCAGTTCATTTGTTTTCCCATCATCTTTTGGAACATAAGTGGATATTCAACACATTAGTTTAAAAACATAGATAACACTTCAGTGCTAACACTTTAATAGATAAATTGGTCCTTGGTGCTAAGTAGCAAATGGATCCACATGAGGAGAATGTGTTAGCACAGCCAAATGATAGGATTTTACCCTGTCTTGCATTATTCCCATTATCTGGTCACCTTTGTCATAAATGCTCTTGGCTCTACTCTGAATGGATCAGAAAGATGTAAAATCCTTCCATTTAAAAGGGTCTGGCCTGGTATGAAATTCAAATGGGTAAGATGGTAAGGAAAAAAAGCATATTTCTTGTTCCACAAGTCTAGTCAATATGACAGTCTCATTAATGCAGTAAGTTAGTCTGAAACTGCTTTTTCAAGTGGAATGTTATTCGCTATGGACTTCCATATCAGCATTCGAGTAGCCTGTTCACACACCTGGTTCACACCTGATGCAGCGTCCTTAGTCTCTCAGAAGAACCAGCCAACCTAGCAGTGAATTCATAGACTAAAAGTTTCTTTTAACAGATTTTGCATTCATTTGCAAGTTCAATGAAAACTAAAAAATCAATTACAGAATAGGAATTTAAACCAAAATTGGGAGAAAGGGAGGAATATGAAATGGTATGCTTCTGGTTAAATATAACATAAAAGCAGGAAGAATTTAAAAACAACAAACCCTTCTCACTCAGTTCCTCTGGTAACCTGGCAGTCTCAATCAGAGAACTGCCTATGGCTATTTGAAGGAGAAAATCAGGAAAAGGAGGCTTTTTAATAAGAAAAAAAATAACATTTGTTAAAGAGAGTGTATTAAGGAATGTCATTTCCAGATGTCTCCCTTGCATAGAGTAATAAAAATGATTTTAAAAATTAAATAGAACCCTTGCAGACAAATGCAAGAATTTTCTGCAGAGACAATCAGAACCCAAGGCTCAACTGTAGTGAAGAATACCATCTAGAGGAAAATAGAAATCATGAAATAAAAAAAAATACCAAAGCCCAGTGATAGTCTGTGGTCAATACTGAGGTTCAATGGAAAATATGTTTATTATATCAATATATCAATGATTTCTATATCTTATGTATATTAATGCATTTCTGTTGTTGCCATCCTGCACCAGAACTTTCTATTTAGAGAAAACAGTAAACTTTGGAAAATATTTTTATTTTCTTGAAAGATAAACAGTAATAGAAAGAAAGTATAGAGTTTAGCAGGAACCATAGTGATCTCTTGCTAAATCATGATATTTGCTTATAGAAAGTGCAGAGTGGTAAGTTATCATCTGAGGAAAGCACTGAGACAATTTCAGGTCAAATAGGTTTAACTCAGTGCCATGCATGGACTGAATTGTGTCCTCCTCCAAAACCAAATCCATGTGTTGCAGCTCTAGCCCCCAATGTTCTTGCCTGCAATTAGAGACAGGACCTGTGAGGAAGTGGTCAAGGTTAAATGAGATAGGGCCTCCTCACAGCCCTACCAACAAACTTGGTCATACTGGGAGACTGTGATCATTGATTTCATGTGTCAAATGAACTGAGCTAAGAGCTACCCAGATTGCTGGGAAATGGTTACTGGGTTTGTCTGTGTAGGTTTTCCCAGTAAATACTAGCATTTGAATTGGTGAACTGAGTACAGCAGATGACCCACCCCATGTGAGTAGGCATTATTCAATGCACAGAGAGCCCTAACAGAACCAAAATAGAGAGGAAAAGGGAACTATCTTTATGTGTTTTTCTGTTTGAGCTGAAATATTCAATTTCTCCTGCCCTCAGACAGGGCCTGCAGATCAGGACGCATACAATGCCTACCTGGGTCTTCTCCCTATTGGTCCCAGGTTCTTGTCTTGGGACTGGGAATTAGACCCTTGGGCTCAGAATGGATTATCCTACCAGCTTTCTTGATTCTCCAGTTTGCAGACAGCAGATTGTGCTGTTTTTTCAGCGTCCGTAATATCCCATTTTAATATACACATATAGTATCGATTCTGTTTCTCTGGAGAAACAGAACTATTATAGTGGTCTTATAAGAACAGGAAGGGAGCGCCTTCTCTCTCCTTCTGCCATATGAGGATGCAGTAAGAAGGCAGGAAGGTGGCCATCTGCAGAGTAGCTTATATCTTCCCCCAGCTTGTGTCCTTAACAAAAGGTGAACTTGTAGTCTGTGAGTCAGAAAGAGAGCCCTTATCAAGAACGGATGTCACACTAATCTTGAACTTTCCAGCCTCTAGAATGATGAGAAATATAT
The DNA here is from genome assembly GCF_001458135.2 of Marmota marmota marmota. Classification (NCBI taxonomy): domain Eukaryota; kingdom Metazoa; phylum Chordata; class Mammalia; order Rodentia; family Sciuridae; genus Marmota; species Marmota marmota. Next base: position 18,386,676 of record NW_025999977.1, on the reverse strand, counting down.
TCTGTTGCTTAAGCAATCCAATCTACGGTATTTTGTTAGGGCAGCTCAAGCTGATGAATGCAGCTAGATAAACTGTCCCCTTGATTCTAGCTTCAAGAAGAGAGAAATTAAAGGTCCTTTAATCCATTCAATAAGTAAATATTTATTAAGCCTATTCATTGTCAGTCAGTATGCCAGGTGCTGGATTTAAATGACAAATCAAAGGGGCAGTTTCCCTATCTTTGGGAGCTGAGAGCCTAGTTGAGGTAAAAGATATTTAAATAATCACAAAACATATAATTACCAACTACAGTAAATGTTTTCAGTAAGAATTCAAAGGAGCCTGCAGGCAGAAAAAGCAGAAGGGTCACACCCAGCATGAGTGGCTAGGGCAGGCTTCTCTGAGGAAGCAAGCTTTGAGCTGAGAGAAACAAAGTGAATTGATATGTCTCAACAAAGGGAGAGCAGGCAGAGCAGGTCAGCAAAGGAAGGGAACTGGCGAGTCTGGGGTGTATCTTGTGCAAAGACCCTGAAGAGGGAGCAAGGTTTTTGAAGCAATTCTTGTTCATGGATTTCCTAACTGAATATTATAAATCCAAGTAGGTGAAACCAAAGCTTCTGAGAAAGTAAAAGTATTCCCTGTATCAGGAAAAGCAAAGTACTCTGTGTTACTGGGCAAGGAAATAAAATGATGTTACATTCATCAAAGATGTCCTGAGGACTCAAGGACAGTGTGACCTATGAGGCAGTGGGGAGCATCTGGGAAGATATAAGAGGAGACAAAACCAAAATGGATCCCCTCAAGTTTTATTGCTCTTTCTGAGCTTCCTAACCCAAGTGGCCTGTTTTGTTGCCATGGGAACAAACCTCAGCAAAATAAATCAATGAGTTAAAAATAAGAGTGAGAGCTATAACAGACTGGATTTGCCCCAGTGTCTGACCTCTCTAGAACATGACTCAGTAAAGCTAGGGGAGTGAGGAAAAGGAATATAGGTTACTCCCCAGAGACAAATCTGTTTGCTTCACGTTATTCTTGTAGCCATGCCACACAATCCATGGCTGCTGCCAAGTTAACCAATGAAGATTTGGAACAGTTCTTTCCAGGGTCCAGTTGGATGTGATTACAGGGAGTGGAGTGGGATCATGCAATGGTTTCTGCAGTGAATAAGGAAGATTCATTAGAAAGAGCCGTCAGGAAAGGCAACGATCCAAATCTAGTCGTACAGTATTACTCACAGGCAGAGGTGCATGATTTTAGAGTCCTGCTAATGCTAACAAATAGTGATTAAAACCGTAGCTCTGAATATGCCACTGAAGCATCACTCATTCAAGTTCAGATGCACCTTTTAGGGTTAACAAAGTTTGATAGGTTATTTAAAGCTTAATGGGAGGTAGTTTCTCAGATCTTTTCTAAAAAGAGATTTTGAAGGGGGTGAGGTAATTTACAGGGCATGTGGCTAATGAGATTTAGAGGTAGAAAATAAAAGAAGGCTGGGGAGGTAAAATGTGTCTTCATACAACAAATAATTTTGACTAGCGGCAAGTCTGATTCCATCTCCCATTGTACTCCCTTTCCTGTTCTCCCATCACTAGCCTTCTTGGGGTATTCTTTAAAAAGCAACCGTGAAGGTTTTGTAGCAGGTGGGTGTTTTTTTTGTTGTTGTTGTTTTTGTTTTCTGTTTTGTTTTTTCAGCAAAGATTAGATTCTTTTATTAGCAGGAGCAGAACTACAATTCCTTTTTAAAAAGCCAAAACAGTCCTCATTGGAGACTCTAAGGTCTCAGAATCTGAAACATCCAAAGAAAAAAGTAGTCTGGGTGAGAACTCAGCTTTCAGCAGTTTTATTTGCAGTTTATTGATTAACAGCGGAAAAAAAAAAAAAAAAAAAAAACCAGAAGTAAAATGGGGCCCTGTCTCTGAAAATGAACACCCGAGAAAGCCAAGCAGCTGCGCTCATGTTCAATAATGCAGAGAAGCAGCAGTGCATGGAAAATCTGTTCTACAGCCTACTCTTTTCTGTCTGCGCACCACAGAATCAGAAAATGAACATTTTGTCTCAACCCAATGGTCAGAAGATATTCACAAAGGCCTCTGTGTTAGCATCAGTGTGTTAACTACTTGAAAAATAGGTCACTAAGTTAAAGCAAATCAGCTACATAGAATGACATGGCAAACACAGATACAAAGAATCTAGTGTATCTTGGGCCTGACTTCTTATTAACACTAAAATAATTCATTTCTTCTGAGAAGTTCTCAGCAGCCTATTACATAAGAATTAAGGAAAAATCACCTGCTCATTTTACTTGGCATAATCCCAGATGGCATTCTGTTCTCTGAAGTTCTGATTCCTTTCCCCCCTGCTCCATATTCAGGCAAGAAGAAGGCAGATAGTTAAAATCAAGAAGACAGCTAATACTTCCTCACAATGTGGGCTACGGGGCTTCCTCCATTATCCACTTCGCTTATCATGATATTCACCCTTTAAAAGCAGTAATTTATGAAGGCCTGCCTAATTTCTGTCATGCAAGCTAGATCTGTATCCATTAGGAAAAATCATTCTGAGCCTCCAAACTTCACACTCCTTACCCGAAAAATGATATAGATAGTGTCAAAATGTCCTCGAGCACTGTGATCATCTAAAGGAAATATATTTATTCAACATAATAAAAGGCTGGTTTTGATACGTGCAGAAGCAGCTAACATTTACAGTTATTACTGATTTTACTCCAACAACTCGGAAGAAGGGTCCCTTTATCATCCCGGGTTGACTGATGAAGGCACTGAGATTTGGAGATGTCAAGTGATTTATCCAATGTCGCACAGATGGTCAGAGGAAAAAACAGCACACAATTTCCCTGTGTCTCCTTTGACTGCTATAGAAGAAGAGGGAAAGGCCTAATGGAATGGGAGCTCTACTTGTAAGAATAAATTAGGATTTAGTCATGCAGGGATGCCTAGAGGAACAGTTCCTAGTCTCTCAGCAATTGAACATGATGGAAAGCAAATTGGCTCTGGAAATAGGAATTCTGCATTTAAATTCTTGCTTTGCAAGAAGTCATTCCAGGAAAAGTAGAAGCAGAAGTAGAGAATGGAAAATGTGTTTCATTTTGCCCTCACTAAACAACTAAGGCAAGAGACAGGAAGTTAATGCTGTTCAGGCATTGCAATACACCCTTGAGTGTTCTGGAAAAGATAATATTCCAACCACCCATGTCTAGGGTTTGTGCTTTAGAATGAAGCATCATCAACTCCTTTGAGTCACAGCAAAGAAGGGATGGTAGGTGAATGGTGTTGAGTCTAGTTTGTAGCTGTCTAAGCTTTTTCCATGCATGTGTGGTTCTTAATATCAGAATCTACTCTGGGCCAAGATTTTAATTTTCTGAATTATCACCAGTGTCTCAAATATATTATTTATGTTTGTTTTAGTTTATCTTTTTTTCTTTGAACAGAGAAAAACATTCACTTAACACTATCCCTAAAGAAGAGAGTATCAGGGATTAATTCTTAGGCATCACATATTAAATCCCTCTATGAATTAATATTTGTAGTTGTCTTACTTTTCTTCTTTGGTTTGTCCGACTCTGACAACTTGAAGAAAAAAGAAAGTAGAAAGAGCTACCAAATGTGGGTACTTCTTTTGTTTCTCCTCCAGAATTAAAAAAAAAAAAAATTCAGGACCGGAAAGCATTTACCTATTAGAAATAGAATTATGATTCTAGAAAGAGAGTGATGAGATCATGTTTAAACATGCTTCCTTTCCCACCAAAGTGAGGAAAGGGATTTGATGACTAGAAAGAAGCAAGAGAAATAAAAGGGAGAAATTTCTATTCTTTAACCTCTATTGAATAAGTTAATTAAAGAAGTTAATTTGGACATGACTAACAGGGAGTAAGCATGTGGCCACCCTATGTCTGCACTGAATGCAGCCATCTGAGGACTCTGAGAAGCAAACTGGGCAAGGAAATGAAATTCCAACTGCAAACAATCTGGTGTTTATGCTGCATATTTCTTTTCCTCCTGTATTTCCCAGAATACACTCAAAGTACACATGTCAGGATTTTTATGGATTATAATCAGAAGGAGTTCCATCTATTCTTCTTTTCTTCTGGTCTGAAGCATAGGAAGGGGACCACAAAGTACAGGGGAAATTCCACATTACATTTTCCTTCTCTTTCCTATGCAAGGGAGTTTGAAGAACAAATCTCTATTTTCCACCCAAGGGACCAAGAAGGGAGAGGAAGACTTAAAGCTACCGAGTGTTCAAAAAGAATGGAGAAGAGAAAACTCAAGAAAGTGATCCTACAATGTTGTGAATGAAATCACGGGCTCACCCCATGGACTACACATGCATGGATCTGACCTTAACAAGGTCTATGGAATCTGTGGGAACCAAAGCATGAGACAAATCACTACTTAGGTCTCAGGCTGAACCCTGGGCTGCATACATTTTGAGATAGGCACAAATAGCACTATAGATGTTTTGCAAACAGCTAACAATAAAATCAAAGTACACAGATGCAGTTTGGAGCTTCTGATCTGAATCTAACTAAGTCAACTGTTTAATATAAAAATAGTAACTAAATGCTCCATAGGATTTAAACAATTTCCACATGTCATAATGTAATATTAAAAGTATATAGGAAAAAATAAAAATGTAATCAATGTATGAAGAACCAGGAAAATTTTACAGGGAAAAACAATTGACAGACATTGACCCCCACATTGACCCAGATGTGAGAATTAAGAGACAAAGACATTAAAATTTTTCTCTCAACCATTGTCTAAGAACAAAAGACAAACACTACTGAAAAAAACACAAAATTTCTCCTGCATAGAAATTATACATCATTTTAGAACTGCAAATTTTAGAATTTTAAAACACAATAAACTTTGAAAGATTCAGTGGATGGGCTCAATAGTAAAACTAATGTATCAGTGAACTTAATTTTTATAAGAGAGAGAGAGCAAACAGGAAAAAAGATTGAACAGCAGTCCAGGTACCTGTAATATAACAGGATCCTTGTGTGGTGTTATATAGGTCCCAGAGGATCAGGAAAAAAAATGTATACGGTAGTCTTGATCAGGAGAGAGAAATAAATGATTTTAGAATGGCATAGCATTTTAGAAGATGCTCCACGAAGCTTTGTGTACAAAAGCAAAGTATTAATAACTACGCAGTGTATTCTCAAATTCTGGGAAGAACTGTGACTAAGTCTATGTGTTCAAAGTTTTCTTTGAGCTTAGCAAAGAGAATCAAAATAATAATTCAATCCAGCCAAACCATATTCCATGTGCTTAGAAACTGAAGCCTACATACCATTGCCAATGATAACAGAAAACCAAAATAAATTCAAAGATTTTATATTGGATTTTATTCTGTAACTTTTTATAGTACCTCAGGGACTGAATAGAGCCTGTTTACTGAGAATTTCCCAAAGAACTTTGTCCTAATGCTACAATGCATAATGCAAAGGATAGAGATTATTTTGGCTTTCTTTTGCTTTCATGCACTACAAAACAATTCCACAATATTAGCAAATGAATAATTTATTTAATGTAAATGTACACACCTGTTCGCAGAGTGATGCTGACATTTTCGCTTATTGTGGGGGAAAAAAAGGCTTAGAAAATAAATCTCCACAGATATCTCTAGTCCATGAACTTTTTTATCGCTCTTTAATTAACAAAGCCTCTCCATTCATAAGCTTACACAGAAAAAAATTGTTGCTTGTATGTAAATTTTAAAAATGTAATATAAATTAGAATAAGACATAAAGAGATGATTCTGAGGAAGGACCTCTTTCCACCTACCCAAAATAAAAATTAGCATCCTTATGTGTCACCTGCTTTCTGGGCATAATAAAAAAGAAAACAATGGAATATGAAGACCAAAACATGATTTCTTTTACTTTAAATGGTAAGGTAAAGGTCATAACTTAGTTGGTTATAACTAAGTAGATTCCTGATACTGAACCCAAGAAATGAGCAAACTTACCTATCCAGTGACTTTCTTGGTCAGAGGTCGCAGAAAGTTACCTCTGCAAAACACAAACCATGTGTGCACTTAGTGGGCAGCTTACGTCAGTTCTAGGGGGGAAAGTGAAAGAGCTGATCAATTATATATCACTCTTATGCCCCAGGGTTGGAGTAAGTAAAGGGATGGACAGACTCTTTCATAGGCAGGAAACATAAAGAATGAGGATTAAGTTTCCCCTCTATAATTTCTACCCATGGTTCTTTAAAATTCATTAAGCTTTTGAAGAGAGTGTGACTATTTACTTTGGAAGATGGAACAAGTGGTGTGTCAGAAAAACCCTGCCCAATCTTCATTCCTTCATGTCCATTGTCAATCACTGCTCGTTGGGAATCAACCTGGGATCACAGGTAGTCACTCTAGATTTTGTAAAATGGATGAGAATGATATAGTATTTAAACTAGCTCCAAGGCCACTCAGTACTCAATTTGCCATCCCAAATTATAACCAAACACATTATCTACATAGCATTCCAGAAATTCTACAAAGACATTAAACACATTCCAATAGTAAAAATACGTACTTATTGGAATATCCTTATGTGAGTAAGAAACACTCTCAAGAGCCATTGCTTAATTTCAACAGAGAATGGTCACATTCCCTTGTGAGTTAAAACTCCAAAATATTAAAATTCAAATGTCTTCATATCTGGAATCAAATTATTTTACCTCTTTGAGCTAAAAGTACAAATTACCAACATTTTAAATGAAAGTTCAAACTCCATCTTTTCTGGCAAAATTTGGCCTGTGTGAAATTGGAGGTTTTTAAACAGTCTCATAAAGGTGTGTAGTTTCTGGGGGATCACCAATTGTAATGCAAAATCTCTGGCATTTTTCAATTTTAAATATCCCAGTGAGTAAATAGGACATGCATGACATTTAGCACTGGCTCCACAATTGCAAATTCAAAAAGGATGTCAATGACCAGGCCCTAGAGTCATCATGCCAAGGAACCCCATGCTCTAATACCTGGGGTTGAAAGGCCACAACAAAGGGAGATCCATGTCTTGACAATACCAACCTTAACAAGATACAGGTGGGGTAATGTCCAAATGCACAGAATCCCAAACTAGTGAGCATAAAACTGAGCAGAGAGGGCAGCTACTCCTGCAAGAAAGTGCAGGGCTCCTGAGTCTGTCTACCCTGCTCTGTTTTCAGTGC
>NW_025999977.1:18377670-18379497 GCF_001458135.2 Marmota marmota marmota | reverse complement strand
CCCACCCCCCTGCCTTCTGATGCCCACATTATTGCTAGGACTCTTACTTGCCACTAACCATAGATCAGAGGGCCCTACATCTGTCTGTTCATGCCCTACCACTTTGATCATTCTGCTGTGGGCTTTGCAGACCTTTGCTAAACATTTTCTCATGAGGACAGCCAACATGCTGAACTCATGAAGAGGCAGAACCAACCAGGTGGCAAAATCAGGATTTGGTGAAAGCAGACAGCCAGGGCTGGGATAATGATCCAAGGTGACAGCTGCGTTACACATGGAAAATGTGTGGTCATGTCTTAGTGGACGAGCACAAACTAGCCACTGACTAAACTGACACCCAGGTGTGTGAGTTCTTTGAGATTCATGACTGAAGTAACAGGCAGATAAAAACCATCCAACAATTGGATGACCTGTACCCAACTTGCCTGGGATTCACTATACCTGTGGGTCCTCCCTTCCTGCTCCTGTCTCTGTCTTCCTCCCCCACCCCCACCCCCAGGAATCTGGCTGGCCCAAGTGTCTGTGACAAGTGTACCCTGGGAGACAGGGATGACTAGAGCCAAGCCTAGACTGGCTTTTCCATGGCCTGGCCATGACTAGAGGGCATGTGTATAGGCCTTACCTTAGACCTTTGCATCAGTTGTACCAGACCATCTGTTAATGTTCCTCATTTGTACCTTTCCTTCAAATGATGTAGCACTCCCAGATGAATTGAGAAAAATCTCCCAGAAGGGTTTCATCTTGTCCCTATGCATATACCACCTCTGGGAAAACAAGAAGAATGGGGGTGGGGGGCTTTCTTTCCTAAGCGGTATATATAATTAAAGTTTCTTTTCTTTTTTTTTTTTGGTACCTGGGATTTAACTCAGGGGCACTAAACCACTGAGCCACATCCTCAACTCTATTTTGTATTTTATTTAGAAACAGGGTCTCACTGATTTGCTTAGCACCTCGCTTTTCCTGAGGCTGACTTTGAACTCGGGAACCTCTTGCCTCAGCCTCTCGAGCTGCTGGGATTACAGGTGTGCACCATTATGCCAGCTTATTCAACATACCTTATATACAATCAGAGATATGATAAATTGTGGTATAAAGGTGTATTAAGAATTGTAATGCAAATAATAATAATAATAATAATAATAATAGAGCTCATGTATAATGGCATATTTTGGAGAAGACATACTTTATATACAGAGTTACAAAAATGGTGTTGTGAATGGATAATTATGATTGTAATGCATTCCACTATTGTCATGTATGTAAGAAATAAATAAAAGGAAAAAAATAAAAATAAATAAAATTTCTTAATGCCCACTTCCTCTCAGAGTCACATGATTTGTGAATCCTGGTACTTGAAAACGAACTAAAATGACATGCTGAGATTTTTGTTGTTGTTCTTCTGTTCTGTTCTTTCCTTTTCAGTTTCTGTGACTACTTCTGATACATCCCTAGGCCTAAGGCTTTCACTTCATCTCCATGTGAGTTAACTGCAAATAACCCTTAACATATTAGAGAAATTGCTATGATTGTTCCTGAAGCTTGTGCCTAGGGAAGTGGTTCTCAGTGTAGTCTATAGACCAGCAGCAGCAGCCTCATTGGAAATTTGTTAGATTCAAACTCTTGGGCCCCATGGAGACATCTGAATCAGAAACTCCGGGAATGGGGTAGGCCTAATAACTATTATTAACAAGTCCTAACAAGTCCTCCACATTATTTAGTGCAAGCTCAAGTTTCAGAATCATTCTCTCTCTTGAAGAGGGGTTGACACACTTTTCCTATCAAAACCCAGTCAGCTGTTATATATATATATATATATATATATATATA
>NW_025999977.1:18367709-18376923 GCF_001458135.2 Marmota marmota marmota | reverse complement strand
TATATATATATATATATATATATCACAACCACTAAATTCTGTCACTATGGAGGGAAAGTGGCCTTACACTAGAGTAGCTGTGTTCTAATAAAACTTTATTTATAAAAGAAGCTAACGGCTAGATGGCCATGCTGGCTGTAGTTTGCTGACGCCCTACCCCGGGGGACTGAAAGATGCTGGCTTTCTTATGCTTTTCAATTCCATATATTTGTGGAGCATGTTCTCTTGGGGCATAGACATACATACCATCCATAAGAACTCGATCATCACAAAACATATGCATTAATTGTTTGAGGATTATTCATTCTTATGTATATAAAAAGGTACATTAAAGATAAGATTGACTCCTTCAACAATTTCTCCTTGGCTCTGAATATATGATGGAATTTGGAACAGATGTCTGGCAATGCCTATCTATGTCTAGCACTAAAACTAGATTCTATGTACTGTAAATCATAGAACTACATGAACCTGGCTCTTTTAATGTTTAAATGCAACAATTATTTTATGACCACTAAAGGAATCATATAAAGGTTAACCTTTTTCCTATATTACAATCTTTGCTATATCTGTCAGAAAAATCCCATTCTATGAAGTAAGTTGCGATCATTTACACACCTGTTAGAAGGCCATCCAGGACATCTTTACTACAGCTAAGAAATTTAGTGATTTCTATGCACTGTTGCTGAGCTCACCCATGTGAGCCAAGTGACTAGCTGGGATACTCCCTTTCTGGTGCCAGACTAAGATCTGCACAGTCTTATAAAATCAAGCCTGTCTTAGTCTATCCAATAATGTAAAGTCAAGCCATAGCAACTAAAATTGGTTGACTATAAAAAAACAAAGAAAAGAAAAGAAAAAAACAAGATCAGATATCATAGTGACATAGGAAAGCTGCAAGTCCAAAGATACATTCACAATCCATCAAAATCTGCTCTAAAGTGATTTTTTGCTCCATAATCTTACAATTTGATTCTTAGTGCCTTTAGCTACTGTACCAAATATTAGGTCTCTTAGAAGATTTAATAAACACCTCCATTCTTTCATACTTAAGTTCCAAATACATTGAAAATAATATAGAGGGTAACTATCAACATTTAGTCTTACAAGTTCTGAGTTAGAAAAACATATTGATTTAAAGAGCCTACTGGGTTTTTGAACACTGAAACCCAGAATTGGGTGGAATTATGGAGTCTTGAAATCTAAAAACTGGGAGAGACCTTTCCATCCTTACTCCAGTTTCTCCCAGAGAAAGCCTCCTGTGCTAGATTAGAGCAGGAGAGCATGCAAATCTAGAAGCTGTAAAAAGATCAAGCTGAGCTGAACTTATATAGCCATATATATGTAGCCTGTTTAGTCTTTCTAAATATATCCAACAACTAATCACTCATACTCTTAGGGAAGTGTTTAAAAGAATAGAAAGTAGAAAATATGATTGTTATGTGAGCTCCATCTCCAAGGAAATAAATGATCACGAGTGGGAGGTAATTATCCTGTTTAACAGAAACCATGGAAGGACAGCAATCCTTGCTCAACAACAATTCTCCCTTCCAAATTTGTCCCTACAAAATGAACCTAGTGCTCTAAGGTTCTAGTGTTGTAGGTTCTAGACTTCTTCAGGAGAGTTTTTGCCTTCTGATCCTCCTTGATGTGGCTGCCCAGAAGAGTAACAGTAGTATTTTGAAAAAGAGGATAGAGATTACCCCTACTGCATCATTGCCAGGCTTCTTAGGCAGTCTTCTGCTACTTATAAAGCACTCCTGTTGAAGAAGGAAGGATTCCATTCAACTACCTGAAACATACACTGCTGTTTCACATCCATGAATTTAATGCCTTACAAACCTGTAGTTAAATCATGTGTCTTGAATCATAACAAGTAGAGACAGAAACTCTTCCTTTGAAATACCCCCCCATATTTAATACTTTGTAAGTTGAGCTATAAATTTAAATATAGATAAATGCACTTATGGTAGGTGTACAGTCTAGTGAGTGTTGACAAATTCAAGCACCCATGTCCCCATCAAGAGTGGGGGTAGGATTTTATCACAACTCTTAGGATTTCTCAGTTGTACTTTGTGGTTCAATCCCTGCCCTGCTCCCTGTTCTTATTTCTAGCACCATAGGTCAATTTTGACTATTTAAAAACTTCAGATCAAAGTAAAAATTCAATGTGTACCCTATTATATCTGGATACCTTCAAGCAACTTACTATTTTTAGCTTCATCTGTGTTGTTGTACTAACTATATTTGTGAGAAGTGTTCTATTATATGAATATGCCAAAACCTCTTTATGCTTTCACTTGATGAAGAATACTTTATGCTTTCACTCATTGAAGAATACTTTACTTGCTTGTTTATTGTTCTCTACTATGACAAAAGCTACTAGGAACAAATGTGCAACTGGTTTTTGAGACATGTTTATGTTTTTTCTTGGCTGAGTAGCTAAAAACAGAATGTTGAGCAATAAAGTACCAAAATATTGTTCAACATGATTGTATTACTTAGTTCTTCTGTTAGCACTGTGTGAGAGCTCTGGTTATTCTACATCTTCCCAACATTTGCTATTATCAAACTGTTGGGTATGTAGTGACATTTCGTTATATTTTAATATATATTTCTCAGATAACAAATCATAGTGAACATTTTTTTTCATATAATTATTATCCATTGGTAAATCTTACCTTTTTTAAAGTCCTTTGCTCAGTATAATCAGAGAATTTGTCTTCTCTTTTTCATTTTGTAACAGTTATTCACATATTCTACAAATGAAATTCTTTGTTTGTTAGGCATGTAGTGAATATTTTACCACAATCTGTGTCTGCTGTGTTTCTTTTTAAATAATGCTTTTTTTGTGAGCAGAAACTTTTTAAAATTACATTATTGTTTCATTATTTTATTCATAGTTATCACTCTGCTTTCTTTCATTAAATACATCTTTTCTTAACTCTTGCCATGAAAGCATTCTCTTATTTTTTTCCTAGAGACTTAATAATTCATTTATTCAGGTTGCTAATTAATCTTAAATTAATTTTTGTGTATGGTGCAAGATAGATGTCATATGGATATGGATGCACAATTAATTATTTCAGCAAGATTTGCTCAAAAGACTTCCCTATCCTTCTTCCATTAAATCATTTTCACACCTTTGTCAAAAATCAATGGATTCAATATGTGTAATTTTATAAGTGGTACCAGTATCCACTTGTGTTTTCTCATAGTAAGACCACACAGTCTTAATTAGTGCTATTTTATAGTAAGTATTGAAATAAGTTAGTTTTTATCTTTATTTTAAAGCTTATTTTTGGCAATACAAGGTTTTAAATTTCCATATAAATTTTAGAGTTGGTGTGTTGGTCCACTTTTTGTAATTTTGACCAAAATACCAATAAGAACAATTTAAAGGAGAAGTTTATTTTGGGTTCACAGTTTCAGAGGTTCAATTCATGTTTGGCTAACTCCATTGCTCAGGGATAAGTGAGGCAGAACAACATGGCAGAAGAGTATGGCAGAGTGAAGCAGATTTATTCATGGTAGCCAGAAAACAGAAAGTGAGAAGAAAATGAGCTGCAAGGAAGATGAACCCTTTCAGGGTATAGAACCAGTGACCCACTTCCTCTAGTCATGACCCACTTGCCTATAGTATCAATCCAGTTAATCCACTCCAAGTAAGGTGAACAATCAGGTTATAACTCTCATAATCCAGTAATTTCACCTCTGAATATCCCTGCATTAACATAGGAGTTTTGGTGGGATGCTTCATACCCCAACCATAACAATTTAAACCAATAATTCAATGGAATTAAATAGTATTTATAAATATATTTGAATGAAATTAAATGTATAACAATTTTATTTTTTTTATTTCTTATTTTTTTTTCTTTTTTTTTTCCACACCCTACCTGCCTTCAGTTACCACTCAGTTAATCTCTATCAGGGGATTAAGTCACTGAGTGGGTGAAGACTCTTACAACCCAATCATTTCTCCTCTGAACCTTCTTTTTTTTTCCTTTTTTTTATTGGTTGTTCAAAACATTACAAAGCTCCTGACATATCATATTTCATACATTAGATTCAAGTTGGTTATGAACTCCCATTTTTACCCCAAATACAGATTGCAGAATCACATCGGTTACACATCCACATTTTTACATAATGCCATATTAGTAACTGTTGTATTCTGCTACCTTTCCTATCCTCTACTATCCCCCCTCCCCTCCCCTCCCATCTTCTCTCTCTACCCCATCTAGTGTAATTCATTTCTCTCCCTTGATTTTTTTTCCCATTCCCCTCACAACCTCTTATATGTAATTTTGTAACAATTTTAGAGTGATACAAGCCATAAACATGGTATATTCTGCCATTCATTTGGATTTTATTTAATATCTCTTGGAAGCAAGTTTTAGAAGTTTATAAAATTACATTAAATTTATCACTATACATTTTATGATTTTTTCCATGCTGATTACAAGCCATTTATATTTTTATTATTGTTAAATTTTTGTTTAGTTGTTGAGGACCTTAGTTTTTATTTATTTATTTATTTATATGTGGTGCTGAGAATTGAACCCAGTTCCTCACACATGCTAGGCAAATGCTCTACCACTGAGCCACAACCCCAGCCCTATATTTTATCATTTTAATAATGTTGTTCATCTATAAATGACCAATTGATCTTTGCATATTGGTATTTATTCCATAAATATGTTAAAATCATGTATTAGTTATATCAGGGTTTTTCTGTAGATTACTTAAGATTTTCTACATTTTCAATCCTGTCATCTCCAAAGAGAAGTGGATTCAATCTTCCCTTTCTAATATCTTTGCCTGCTACTTATTTTACCTGCATTGTATGTCCAGGACAATGTAAATAAAGTGATGAGTAGCAAATCTTGCATTATTTCCAAAAATCTCAATGCTACAGAAAAATCAAGAGCTTTATTTTCTATTAATTTTGATCTTGGTTCACAGTTTTATCTAGATGCCCTAGTTCATTTTGTAGAAATTGATTTGCATTTCTAGTTTGCTGAGAGTATATATCTTGAATATTAAACTTAAAGGCTTATTTTGTATCTCTTGAGATAAACTTTTAAAAATGTTAATACATCTCTTAGAATTGATATAAGAAGATTAAATTTTATTTTTTGCCTGTCATATATTAACAGGTCTTATTTTTTTCTACATTGAGTTTTGAGAACTTCTGCATTTCAATGGAGCTTGATTGATAAAGCCCCTTGACTTGGTAGAGTAGCCAAAATAGAACAAAGAGAAGAAAATAGTAAAATAGTAACAAAATTTTAAATGAATCAAATAATTAATTTTTTAAACAACCAATATTCTTAATATCAGATTGGAATTACCAGTGGTCCTTCACCCATTCCTTCCTTCATTTACTTATTTAAAAAAAATTCTCAAGTACATCTTATGTTTTAGGAATAAATAAATGTATGTTTTCATGTATGTGCATATAGATTAAGAATGCCATAATGTGCCCAAAAAAAAGAGATTACTACAGTTATCACTAGGTAATATGACTGAGTATGGCTTATTTTTCTTCTCTAAATAACTATATTTTGTGAATTCTCTTCAAAAGGGTGTTTGATTTTCATAACTTGAAAAAAGTTATTATTTTTTAAATCACTCTGAAATGAAGACAGAATAACCTCTGAATCTTAATATCACTTACCTGGGAGAGGTGTTCATATGGTACAGATTGGCAAATTGCCATGCTACAGATGCATAGTTTCTGTAGTCACTAGTTCAATGTCATCTGGAGCAACATCCATCATGTTTATGCTAGTCATCACACACAGGTTTTCTCCCCTTATGCCATTATACCAGGTAGTAAATTAAATGTTCAGTATATGACAAAGATAGAATTGAAGGAATGAAGAATCTGTCTCTTATGCTCAAGGCCAGTTTCACTGCATACTTATCTTCAAGCACACCCAATTTTATATACTCCCAGGCCAAAAGGACTTTCATGATGTCTGTTCATTTCTATTCCTTAGAGCCCCGCTCATCAGTTCATCAGCTGGGTCTTTGGACATGATGGTATCAGCAGGTACCAAGAACATGTGGCAAACACTCATTCCTTCAACCAGAAACTAGTAGCTTCCTGAAAATATTCTAAGTATTTAAGTCATACCATTGAATAGCATAGATAAGACTCTTGCTTCCATAAAGTTTCTATTCTAGTTGGAATGGAGAGAGAGGAAATAAGCAAAGGGATCAATTGTAACGCATTGTAAGTGCTAAGAAGGTGTGTGTGGGGGGAGTGTGCCTGAAAGTTCTGCCCTCTCTAGACAGGGTGATCAGGCAAGGTGCCTGAGTGCTGGTATTGAAGTAACTTGCTAACAAAAATCTTGCATGGAAAATTGTGGGTGAAAAGCTACTAGGCACAAGGAACATGAAGTACATAAACACTGAGGTAGGAAAGAGCTCAAGACAGAGAGAAAGAGAAGTCTGTTGAGGCCAAATGTAATGGATAAATCAAAGCAGGAGAAAGTAGGGTGTAAGGAGCACACAAGGGTGGGGTCATCACATGACTTCTTAAATTACTACAGATCTCTATAAAATTATTCATTTCTCCTTCTAGTTTTGAAGATTGTGTGTGTTTTTTTACAGAAATTGTCTCTTTCATACCTTCTAATATAACTCATAACACTAATTGTGGGAATAATGATATAAGGGTACAAAAAGATGACAGAGTGTAATATTCATGCTAAAGTGACTTAGAAATAAAGAGCAAATGACATTTGAGATTCTAGGCTTTTGTTTCATTTCTCCCTGCTCTCAGTTTTAGATGGCATTATGTGTCCTCTACTGGATCATGAATGTGAGTGATTGAACCTCTGTACCCTCATTTACTCAGCAAATACAGATAATAACCCCTATAATAGCAACTGGGCAGTCTTGATGTGAAATTTTAGTGAGATAATGGATGAGAAAGAACGATAAAGAGCTAGAAGTAGTATTCAAATGGAAGATGTTAACCTATAAAATACCTTTTGTAAAACAGGAATTAGGGTTCTTTTTCTTCCCATTGTTAGGAAACTGTTAAAATCATCAACTTTATTATAGTTTACTACCATGGCTGGAGCAGATTGTGACAAATTTTGTGGCCTTAAAATAATACAAATTTATAATCTAAACAGCTCTGAAAGTCAGAAGTCAGAAACAGATCTCACTGAGATGAAATCAAGGTATCTGTTGGCAGGAAAAAATTCCTCCTGGATGTTCTAGGAGAGAGCTTATTTTCTTTCTTTTCTCCAGCTTCTGGGGACTCTCATATTCCTTGGGCTGTTCCTCCATCTTCAAAGCCAGTGTGAGTCTACCATGTTGTCATCTCCATGACCCTGTCTTTCCTGCCTCTCTTGTCCACTTCTAAGCATTCTTATGATTCTGTTAAGTGCACCTAGATAATCCAGGATCAACTTTTCATCTCAAGGTCAGCTGATTAACAGACTTAATCTCAGTGATTAGAACATGGACATCTTTGGGCAGCTGCTACACTGCATGTCACACAGAGTAGAATATGGTATGGAGAATTCCTATGCCTTGAGGTCAAGAGCTATGCAGGCAATCAGGGATAACACAAATCTTCCAGTTTTTAGGCCTTTCTTGAGAAAGAACATACAAAGTGAAATTTCAAAAACTTCTGGCCTCCATGAATCAGAAATTTATTTTCACAGCATTTCTAGCCCTAGCCCAGGCTCTGTCTCTCATACAATTGTCTTCTAGTCTGAACTCAATCAAGCTCTGCTATTTTTGTAAATATCTTCTTGTTTAGTCAAGAATTTTTGTCCTGACTTTTCATTTATTGGATCATTATAATAAAAAATATTTTGGGTCAAAATGTCTACAGTTGCTTTGCCTATGAAAACATATAATCATGACAAATAATAACTGTCCCTGATGCCAAGACTGTGACAGATCAGGAACTTAAGTGTAACATATGACCTGTGCATAACTAAAATTTCTTAAAATCATCAATGTCAAATATTAATCATGAGCACACTATCCACAGGGCTTTCTATGTTAGGCAATGAAGATAAATAGTTATGAGACATGGTTGCTGCTCTTAAAGGGGTGATAGTATCCATACATAAAATGGAAAATAAAAATGCAAGGGAGAATGTCAAGAGGGTGGTTGAGGCAATGAATGCTGCAGAGGAAGAAAAATTTCAGGGACAGTCAAGAGTCACTGAAAGAGAGAAAGGACATATATTGTAGGCTTTGTGGCAGACACTTGAATTAAGTTTGTCTTGAAGTATAGAGAAGAAAATTGATCATTCCAGGCAAGAATGAAGAGATGGACACAAAGGCCCATAGACAAAATCACAGATGATCTCCTTGAGGGACAATGAGAAGTCTATTTTGAACAGCACAGGTGGCATATGTAGAGAAGAGGTCAGCTTGAAAGTTGCCTGCATAGCTCTTGACCTCAAGGCATTCGCTTGATTCCCAGTCTTCCTCAAGAGCTTTGAGTAGGGGGTACCAGTGTGAAGAGCCAGTGTAGGAAACTGGTGAAGGGGTATTATAATCATGAATCCCTGCCAATATCATTATCTATTTCATCCATCTCTATTCTTATATTTATATTTAAAGCTGCATCTACAAACATATACATGTATGACTTGGCCTATTTCCTCCACTCAATAATAACTTCTTGGTCCAAAGGATGATATTAATTTATTTTTGTGAAGCTGAACCGCAGCACCAAAGACATACTAATGAAAAAAATTTGACCTTTAATATTTGAGTCTATTGTCCAATATTTTGGCAATTGAAAATTGCAAACATAATGCCTTTTTAACTGTCTTCCTTCCCCACAAAACAAATCCTCCTCTTGTGAATACTTTCAATGAACACCTGTCTTCTGGGAACAAGCAGAAAACCCATATCTTTAGTACCAGGTTTCACCAGGCTACCTGACATGTTCTACTCCTCTGAATTTGCTCCTTGCTGACTTCTGTGTTGGTGTAACTCTGTAGCTGAAATGCCTTCAGCTCTGCTGGCTTATATCTAGAAATGACAGGGAAATGGCTCAAAGAACTGAATGCTCAATACTAACACTCAACAGTGGTTGAAAGTGTAACCTGACAGTTAATGGATTTTATGAATAAAACAGGCAATAGAAAAAAAAGTGTTACCCATGCCTCTGAGTTTGTCTATACTTCTAATTAGAGGAGGATATATATATATATATATATAT
>NW_025999977.1:18319131-18364625 GCF_001458135.2 Marmota marmota marmota | reverse complement strand
CAGGGAAATGGATGGCATTAGAGCAGATTATGCTAAGTGAAGCTAGCCAATCCCTAAAACACAAATGCCAAATGTCTTCTTTGATATAAGGAGAGTAACTAAGAACAGAGTAGGGACGAAGAGCATGAGAAGAAGATTAACATTAAACAGGGATGAGAGGTGGGAGGGAAAGGGAGAGAGAAGGGAAATTGCATGGAAATGGAAGGAGACCCTCAGGGTTATACAAAATTACATACAAGAGGATGTGAGGGGAAAGGGAAAAATAATACAAGGGGGAGAAATGAATGACATTAGAGGGAGTAGAGAGAGAAGAGGGGAGGGGAGGGGAGGGGAGGGGGGATAGTAGAGGATAGGAAAGGCAGCAGAATACAACAGACACTAGTATGGCAACATGTAAATCAATGGATGTGTAACTGATATGATTCTGCAATCTGTATACGGGGTAAAAATGGGAGTTCATAACCCACTTGAATCAAAGTGTGAAATATCATATGTCAAGAACTATGTAATGTTTTGAACAACCAACAATAAAAAATTAAAAAAAGTCATCACATTCCAATTCAAAACTAAAGTTCTTATGTTTTACACTTATAGCTAAGATATTAAATAATAGCCTAATACTATGTGTATGTATATCAGATTGTAGACTACAGAAGTTACTTGATATATATCTAGTATCATCAAAATATAATTGTGAATTAGACAGTGAAAGTTTCTTCACTTTTTTTTTATAAATGAGAAATCTTTCACAAAGAAATCCTATGATTCTCAAAGTTCTGCAGTCAGTAAAATTATATTTAAGTCTGTAGGCACACAGACTTTCAATAGTAACGTACATTTGTAGAATTCCTTACTCAGTCTCTTTTTAGCTGGAAAATATTCTCACTTAACTTCCCTGAGTATCAACTTTTATATATATATATCTAAAGTGGAAATAATATACAACATGAATTTGGATAAGAATTAAAGGAAATGATGGATCTAAAGTCCCCAGCACAGCATCTGGAACATCATGAGTGCTCAATAAATGAAGATGTTTGGGTTTGCTGTTGCTGTGTAACAAAACACCTCAAATTCAGTAGCTTACAATAAGAAGAATCACTGACCCTCAAGGGTCCGTAGTTTGACTGTGTTTATCTGGGTGCTCTGCCACTGCTTCCCAAGCTTTGGCTAGTTTGAACATCTATGATGCCTTGATCACGTGACTGGCAGCTAGTGCTCAAGTGTTAGCATTGAGCTCACCTGGATTTGTCAAGTAGATAACCTCAGTTCTTCTCCTGACATGTTCAAAGAGAAAGGTGGTCAGTGCACAAATCAGAAGCTAAAAATCTCTTAAGGTACAGTCCTTAAGTTTTTATAAAATCATTTTCTTCTCATTCTATTAATCAAATAAAGTCATAAAAGCAGCTTAGATTCAAGAGAAGAGGTAATAAGCTATATCTTCATTTGAGAGGCATGGCAAAGAATTATTACAAATTATTCATAACCTTTCCATAGGCAAACAGGAAAATGTATATACCCACACAGTAGGGCGGGCATAAAACAGTGGCTTAGAACAAGGGGTTTGAAAGAAATAGACTGTCACCTAGTCAGTTCTGAAGGGAAGGCTAGTAGTGAGAAATCAAGGTGTTAGCAGTCATATTCCCTCTGAAACCTGTAGGAGCTATCCTTTCTTGACTTTTCTAACATTTGATGTTTACTAGAATTCCTTGGTATTTTTTGGTTGATAACTATTTCATTCCAATCTCTGTATTCATCATCACATGGCCATCTTCTTTCTGCATGCCATGTATCTTTTTAAAGGCATATCTAGCATACTAGATTTAGGATTAACCCATTCTACTCCAGTATGACCTCATCTTAATTATATCTGCAATGACCCTATTTCCAAATATCGCAGTAACCTGCACAGCCATTAATTCAGGAAACCAGTAAGGCATGATGGGGTATTAAGAAAAACACACAAACATTTAGAGAGAAAACAGTGATCAGGTGGGATGTTGAGCTTGGGTAGAGAAGCAGTGACACAGAGCTGTCTCTGCACCTTTATTATATAGGGTTTTACAATCAGGAAGTTAAAGACTATAGAGGCATGATTCTTTATGCACTAGAAAGTTACAGAACATTTTTGTAGCTATTCTACTGTTGCAATACTAGGAGCTTCTTATAGCACCCAGGAAGCCCATTGTTCAAAGTATCTACTAAGTGGCAGGCTTGGAGGTTACAGCACAGGTAATAAATTGTAGCACTGGTGAAACATTCTGCTATGATGAGAATCCTTTATACTTTGGAGCTGGTATCTGAGATCTAAGCCAAAACTGACACAGCTTCCTCCATGCTTTGCATAGAGATTTCATGGACAGGGAATCACCATAGTAATTGGGCAATCTTGACCCATACTTTTTGCACAGGAAGTTCACAGCATTTGCAGGTGCACCACAGCCATGAGACAATCAGATTCTGATCCAAATCACCTCATTTCAAAAAGGCATATCTGTCACACTAGGTTTAGGATTAACCCACCCTACTTCAGTATGGCCTCATCTTAATTATATCTGCAATGACCCTGTTTCCAAATAAGGTCATACTTTGAGGTCTTATTAATTAGGTCTCTCAGGGAACATAATTCAATACATAAAACATCCCCTCTCAAATCCTTTCAGTCTGATTCCATGATAACATCAGACTCAGGATCAACCTCAAGGACTATGCATAACTGACCCCAGTGAGTACCTGTCACCTGATTCCTCCTTTTGGGGTAGGGGAATCCAGATGCAGGCAGAAACATTTCTAGATTTGAGCCAGTTGATAGCACTTCTCCCTTGCTCTTGGTTTTCTACCTCTGAGTCATGTTTGCAAGTAAGTCTTTCAGCCTTCTTCCTTTCATTTTGACATTTTTTATCACTTTAAGTCTAAGCTGTCAGAATCTCATAAAAATTCTGTAGGTTTTTCTATACACAAACTTGTGACCACTCCATTAGGCCAACCACATCTACTAAAGTCCCCTTTGAGTCAGTCTCTTCTTTATTTTTGTCTGAGTCTGAAGATAGTGAAGCCATAGAATTTTTTTTATTTAGGTTAGAGGGCCTATGAAACTTTGCAGTAAATATTGCTAAAATTTTATAGATCTACTCAGGATTTGATCTTCATCCTGTGGTCACATTTTACTGGTCCTGCCCTGGATTGGACCTTTATCCTCAGGCATTTTTTTTTTTTTTTACTTTGAGAAACTTGATAGCTAGAAATACTATCCTGGGCTCTGTAGGGTTCCTTTATAACTTTTTCTCCTGTGCTTTTTAGAGGAGCTAAAACAATCCAGTTGGATTTTTTAATATTCTATCTCAAAATCTTCATAACCAGATCCAAACTTGATTAGGAATATTACCTATCCACACAGCCACATGGAACATTTTTCAATCAATACTTAACTATTTCACTGTGTGTAAGGAAAGGTGAAATAATTATCATTTAAGTTATTATCATGAATTGATATGAGAAAGTAATGAGGTTGCAGTTAATCTAAATGTCAATTTTTAAATAAAAAGAAGTCAGATAAGATTCCTCTTCATTTACAAACTTATTGTGCAATTTGAGCAATTAAAATTATCCTTCTTTTTTAATGTTTGAAAATAATCAATGAATGAGGCATTTCACAATGTTTATTCCAAATCTATAATAATGATTCCATTAGTCTACAGTAATAAAATTGGATTTTTTAGTCTTTATTTCAAAGAATTAATATGTATACCTCTTGAAGTCAGATGCAGTATAGCATTCTCTTAACATACACTTACAAAATAGTGATAACAGTAACAATAATAACCACTACAACTGATATAAGATGGGTGTGTACCATGTTCTAGGAACTCTTATTATATTTTACCCTAATTAATAATTTAATCTTCAATGCAGTCCATGTGGTAGACATTATTAATATCTTCTGCATTTTACTGATGTTGAATTTGAAGTACATGGAAATTAATTTTTCCAAGGTTAAATAGGTAAGAAGTGGCAAAACTAAGATTTGAACATGCACAATGTAATTATAGGGTATACAACTACTTTTATTGAATAATATTTATATAACCTCCAGCATGTTGCCAAAATTGTTAACACAAAAATATTATTGATATTCTCAATTCCTTGGGTATTTATAATCAGAGGGACACTATAGAGTCATGGAAGGAACACTGCAGTTCCTCAACACACCTCTGCATTTTATATGAGACCAGGCCATTGCTAGGACTGAGAAATGGCACCATACTTCCCCAGTGCTGCCTCCCACTGGGGACAGCTCCATGTCAGTGCACTTCACCACCAGGACTGAAAGTGGGGGCTACAAAGGGGATGCTGAGCTTGTCCACCACAGCTCCTGGGGTAAAGCCTTGCATGGGCTTGTATCACTGCTGGGACTGTGAATAGGCACCATAAATTCTACTGCCTCCCCATGGATAGCCATGTGAGGGACTGTGCCTCCACCAGGACTGAGGGCAGGTACTTCAGGTCTCCCATTGCTTCTGGGATTGTTGATGCCAGAAGTATGTGAGAAAATGCCCACCACCTATCTAATGCCAATATTCCCATTGTTGGAAAGACCACACAGTGGATACCCAAATGCTCTGCTGAGTGCACCATACCAGTCTGGGCTTCTAGAGTTTCTCCCCTCCTGTATACTCCCAGGAGATAGTGGGTTTCTTTGACTTTGCCCTGACACACACAGAACCCAGAGCCATTCATTACAGCCAAATAAGCCTCAGGGAGGCTACATTATGATGCCAAGCTAGAATCAAAGTCAACATCACATATGAAACCTACATTCCAAGACCCCCCTTCAGGAGAAAACCATTAACTGTGAAAGCTAACTTACAAAATTGGTAGAAATATCTGCTATATCACATGCTCAAATCTCAGTGTAGGAGCACAAGAAATATGACAATAAAGTAATATGATGCTTTTAAAATAACACAATAACTCTCTGGCAAAAGATGATAAAAATTATACTGATAAAGTACTTGACAAATAATGCAAAATAATTATTATAAAGAAGTTAACTGAGATTCAAGAGAGTATAGATAAGACAATTGAATAAAATTTGGAAAACATATGATATGGTTGAGAAATTTAGCCAAGAGATAGATATCTTGAAAAAAAAAAACAAACAGAAATCTTTAAAAAATGAAGATGCTCAATAATTTCAATTAAAAATTCAGTCTAAGGCCTTAACAACAGACTAAGTCAAGAAGAAGAATGAATATCTGGGGCTGGTGGTGTAGCTCAGTGGCAGATTGCTTGCCTAACCTGTGCAAGACCTTGGTCTCAATCCCCATCACTATAAAAAGAAAAAAAATGTTGAAGAATATGTAAATTTGAACACAGATCTTTGCAACTACGTATGTCAGAATAAAAAACAAAACAAATAAACAAATGAAAAAGAAAAGAAAAAATGAAGATAACCTCTGAGCCTTTGGGACACCACTAAATGAACAAATTCTCACATTTTTTGGAGAATATAAGAATGAAAAGAAAACATAGAAATAATAAAATGATAGCAAAAAACTTCCACAAACTTGGGAAAACATGAATATTCAAGTATAAGAGGAAAATAGGACCCCAAATAGACATGAGTAGAAAAATTCCTCACCACATCTTATTATTGTCATACTGTCCTAAGAATAAGGAAAAGAGAATTCTAAAAACTGCAAGGAAAAGCAGCAAGTTACATTTAAGGAAATTATTATGATACAATAGCAGATTTCTCAGCAGAAATTTTCCAAACCAGGGAATGAGGGGAATGGAATGACATATTTCAAGTTCTGAAAGAAAATAACTATCAATCAAGATTACTATATCCAGCAAAACTATACTTCAGAGATTAAGGAGAAAGAAAGAAAAGAAAGACTCTTCAGGTAAGTAAAAATTGAATGAATTTATCCCCACTAGACAAGCAATACAAAAGATGATACAGGGAGTCCTACATTCAGAAGCAAAAGAAGATAACTACCACCATGAAAATGTCAAAAAGTATAAAATCCACTGAAGAAAAGATGCACAAAAGAACCAAATCTTTTCAATATAACAAGCTACCAAACCAGAAAGGTAAATAAGCATTAAAGGAACATAAGGCTTTCAAAATAAACAGAAGGGATTTATACAAAATGATAGGTGTAAGACTTAATATATCAATAATAACCTTGAATTTAAATAGACTGGGTAAATGGATACAAAAACTAAATTCAATAATGTGCTGACTAAAATAAACTCATTTTACCACTAAAGACAAATAGACGGAAAGCTAAAGAATGGAAAAAGATATTCATGCAAAAACAAACCAAAAGCAAGTGAGACTAACTATTCTTATATCAGACAACACTGACTGAAAGACAAAATATGTAAAATGAGACAAGGAGAGTAATTATATAGTAATAAAAGGATCAATTCAGCAAGATGTTATACCACTTATTACCAATAGTGCCTAAAGAAGATCACCCAATTTTACAAAAAACAAACATGATTAGATCTAAGGGAGAGAGAGAGAACCCAACACAATCATAGTGGAAAATCTAGCACTCCACTTTCATCAAAGAACAAATGAGACAGACAAAAAGTCAAAGAAATTGTCAGAGATAAAATATACTCTAGGTAATTTGAACATATCAAATATTTACAGAAAACTTCATCCCACAGCTTCATAATTCACATTGTTTTCTGGCACATGAAACATTCTCTAGAATAGACCACAAAAGAAGTCACAACAAATTCAAATATATTGAAATCCTATCGTATCTTTTCTGACTACAAAGGAATAAAACTAGAAACAACCAACAAAAGAGCTTCAGAAATTATACAAATGCATGGAGATTTAGCAACTTGTTATTGAATGAACGATGAGTCATTGAAGAAATCAAAATGGAAAAAAAAAATCTTGAAACAAATGAAGAATGGAAACAAAACACACCAAAGCTTGAGGGATAAAGCAAAAGCAATACTAAGAGGGGCATTTTTAGCACTAAATGGCTGCATCTAAGAAATATAAAGTTTCCAAATAAATAATCCAACAATGTATGTCTAAGGCCTATGTAAACAAGAGCAAACAAATTCAAAATTAAAACAAAGAAACAAATAATGAAGATCAAAGCAAAAATAAACAAAATAGTGTGTAAATACAATAAAAAGAGATCACTATGAAGGAATTTCTAAGAGGAAAGTTCTTTGTATGGAGTTCATTCCTTAAAAGAAGAAAGAGTCAACTAATAAATGACTTAACATTCCATCTCAAAGCTCTAGAACAAGAAGAACAAATCAACACCAAAATCAGTAGAAGGAAGGAAATAATTAAAATCAGAGCTGAAATCAATGAAAATAAAACAATAGAAACAATTGAAAAAATGGAGAAAACAAAAAGTTGGTTCTTTGAAAAAATAAATAAAACTGACAGACCCTTAGCCATGCTAATGAAGAGAAAGAGAAAGAAAATTCAAATCACTAACATATATGATGAAAACAGAAATATCACAACAGACACTACAGAAATACAGAAGATAATTAGAAATTATTTTGAAAACTTGTACACCAATAAAATAGAAAATATCAAAGGCACCAACAAATTTCTAGAGTCATGATTTGCCCAAATTGAATCGAGATGATATATAGAATTTAAACAGATCAATTTCAAGCGACGATATATAAGACACCATCTGAAGGCAACCAACCAGGAAAGGCCCAGAACCAGAAGGATACACAGCTGAGTTCTACAAGACCTTTAAAGAAGAACTAATACCAATACTCTTCAATTTATCTCAGTAAATAGAAAAAGTGACAGCACTTCCAAACTCATTCTATGAGGCCAATATCACTGATTCCAAAAGCAGGCAAAGACACATCAAAAAAAGAAAACTTCAGACCAATATCTCTAATGAACATAAATGCAAAAATTCTCAATAAAATTCTGGCAAATCGGATAAAAAATATCAAAATGATAGTACACTATGATCAAATGGGGTCCATTCCACGGATTCAAAGTTGGTTCAACATACAAAAATCAATAGATGTAATTCATCACATTCATCACATTAATAGACTTAAAGATAAGAACCATATGATTATCTCAAGCATTTGACAAAATACAGCACCACTCCATGTTCAAAACACTAGAAAAACTAGGGATAATAGGAAGATATCTCAACTTTGTAAAGGCTATCTACGCTAAACCTCAGGCCAACATCATTCTAAATACAGTAAAATTGAAAGAATTTCCTCTAAAAACTGGAATAAGCCAGGGATGCCCTGTTTCACCACTTCTTTTTAACAGTTCTTGAAACCCTTGCCAGAGCTATTAGACGAAAGAAATTAAAGGGATACACATAGGAAAAGAAGAACTCAAATTAAAACTATTTGCTGATGATATGCTTCTATACCTAGAAGACCCAAAAACATTCCACCAGAAAAATTCTAGAACTAGTAAATGATTTCAGCAAAGTAGCAGGATACAAAATCAACACCCATTAAATCAAAGGCATTTCTGTATATCAGTGACAAATCCTCTGAAAGGCAAACAAGGAAAACTACCCCATTTACAATAGCATCAAAAACAAAATAAAATACTTGGGAATAAGCTTGATGAAAGAGGTAGAAGTCCTCTACAATGAAAACTACAGAATGTTAAAGGAAGTATTAAAGAAGACCTTAGAAGGTGTAAAGATCTATCTTGTTCTTGGAAATGCAGAATTAATATTGTCAAAATAACCATACTACCAAAAGCACTATACAGATTTAATGCAATTTCAATCAAAATCCCAATGACATTCCTCAGAGAAATAGAAAAAGCAATCATGAAATTCATCTGGAAAAATAAGAGACCCAGAATAGCTAAAGCAAACCTCAGCAAGAAGAGTGAAGCAGGTGGCATCACTATACCAGAACTTAAACTATACTACAGAGCAATAGTAACAAAAACAGCACGATATTGGCACTAAAACAGACTTGTAGACCAATGGTACAGAATAGAGGACATAGAGACTAACCCACATAATTACAGTTATCTTATATTTGACAAAGCTGCCAAAAACATACATTAAAGAAAACATAGCCTCTTCAACAAATGGTGCTGGGAAAATTGGAAATTCATATGCAACAGAATGAAATTAAACCCCCATCCCTCACCATGCACAAAACTCAACTCAAAGTAGATCAAGGACCTAGGCATTAAACCAGAGACTCTGCATCTATTAGTAGAAAAAGCAGGCCCAAATCTCTATCGGATTAGGCCCCAACTTTCTCAATAAGACTCCTATATTGCAAGAATTAATATCAAGAATCAATAAATGGGATGGATTCAAACTAAAAATCTTCTTCTCAGCAAAAGAAACAATCAGTGAAGTGAATATGGATTGGGAAGCACATCAGATAGAGCACTAATCTCTAGAATATATAAAGAACTCAAAAATCTTAACCCCCAAAAAACAAATAATCCAATCAATAAATGGGCTAAGGAACTGAACAGACACTTCTCAGAAGAGGTATATAATCAATCAACAAGTATATGAAAAAATGTTCAACATCTCTAGCAATTAGAGAAATGTAAATCAAAACTACTCTAAGATTTCATCTCACTCCAATCAGAATGGCAGCTATTAACAACATAAACAACAATAAGTGTTGGCAAGGATGTGGGGGAAAACATACACTCATACATTGCTGGTGGGACCGAAAATTGGTGCAGCCAATATGAAAATCAGTATGGAGAATCCTTGAAACACTGGGAATGGAACTACCATTTCATCCAGCTATCCCAATCCTTGATCTATACCCAAAGGACTTAAAAACAGCATACTTCAGGGACCCAGCCACATCAATGTTTATAGCAGCACAGTTCACAATCGCTAAACTGTGGAACCAACCTAGATGCCCTTCAGCAGATGAATGGATAAAGAAAATGTGGTGTATATGTACAATGGAATATTATTCAGCATTTAGAGCGAATAAAATCATGTTTTTTTTCAGGTAAATGAACGGAGCTGAAGAATGTAATGCTAATTAAAGTAAGCCAATCCCCCAAAAACAAATGCCAAATGATTTCTCTTATTTAAGGATGCTGATTTATAATATGCTACAGGGGTGAGGGGAGGGGATGGAGGATTAAATGAATTCTAGATAGGGCAAAGGGGAAAAGGGGAGGGAGGGGAAGAGTGGGGGCATAGAGTTAGGAAAGACAGTGGAATGCAATGGTCATCATTACCCTAAGTACATGTATGAAGACATGAAGGATGTGACTCTATTTTGTGTACAACCAGAGATATGAAAAATTGTGCTCTATATGTGTAATATGAATTGTAATGTATTCTGTTGTCATACATAACAAATTAAAATTTAATTTTAAAAAAAATTAATAAAAAAACACTCCATGAAAAATTATGTGTTAATTTTTTGAAAAGCAGATGTAAAATTACATATTCATTCATTATGGAAATTTTTTTAAATTATAGAAAAATAGACTGGAAAGAATTAGAAAATGTAGACTAAGAGATTTAATAATTTGTCTTTTCATTTAAAAATATATTAATATAATCAGATTTATAAGGCAAAATACTCTTACAATAAATATAATGAGTATGAAGGAATACTGTTACATTTATCTCTTAAATGGCAATGCTTTTAATTTGTTGCAGTATATATAAACTTAAAAATATTGAGGATATTACAATGTATCAGAACAAAAATTTCACAAATGGTGTGATGGTGTGGATTGTTGGAATAAAAAAATCATAATAGAAAGTTGTAACAGAACTCTGTTATAAAACTATTGTATGATTTAAATGAAGCATCATAAAATAATGTGGTAGAAACATAGGATTTCTGTCAACAGATAAAAGCCATGGAAACAGTGAATTTAAAATCACAGCTTAAATCACATTTATATAATGATTCTACAAGGAGCAGTGAGATAGATGTAAAAATAGTGAATTAGAATTTTAGAGATGATAGAACCTAATATAAACTGACATAGCATGTGACTATCTTCCTGGAAGTGTCTAGATGGACTCAAGTTATTGCTGTTGAATCAATGGCAAAACTCACAGGCTTTGAATTTATTCTAGGATCTAGAATACAGAAATGTGAAAGCATCTATCCGTGTTTGCTCTTTGGAACATTTCCCAGCAATATATAGGTATGACTACTTAAAGAAAATTCAGTAGTGCATTGGTAGAGAATGACTCATTGGACCTTATCTTGTGCATAAAAATCTAACAAAACAATTTATTCCACTTAGCTACAATATAATATTATCAGTATGGCTACTTTTTAGTGAAATTAATTATATTCTGAGAATATTAAGACTAATATTTAAAAGAGTATGTTCCCTAGGGTAAGTGACAGTATGTGAAGGGATGAAGAAAACAGATGTGGACATGTTATGAATTATATAATTACAACAAACAAATATAATGAAAATGCAGATGTGTTATGGGAACACATTTTAGGAAGCATTTGTTTCTACCTTTTGAAATACCAGAACACTATGCCAAAGACAGATATACAATGGGTCAACATGTTAGCTGGGTTTTGAAGTGTATGTAAGTTTGGTAAGTAATGAACTGTATTTTGTATTCTCTTTCCAGGAAGAGAGAATTTTATGAGCAAATCCAGTTACTTATAACAAAATGCCATATGGATTGTTTCCTGTGGCTGCTGTAACAAATTATCACAAATTAAACAGCTAAGAATTTTATTTTTTTACATTCTTGTGGCCAAAAGTCCAAAACCACTACCACTTATGTGAAATTGAAGTGTTGGATAGACCACTTTATGAGGCTCTGGAGAATTGATTCCTTGAATTGATTCTTGCCAACTTCTAGAGACTGCCACCATTCCCTGGCTTCTGCCTCTACCATTCAAATCTCTGCTTGGGGGAATCACACCACCTTCTTCACTTCTTCCTCTTCTGTATGTCTCAAATCTCCTTTTGGCTCCCTCTCATAAAGATACAAGGAATTTGTATAGATCCTACCCAGATAATTCAAGATAATCTCATCATCTCCAACTCCTAATCAGAAATATACCTGCAAAACTCCCTTTTACAAATATATTAACACAGCTTTCAGGGATTAGAATTTGATAGCATTGGGATTATTATTTAGTCTACTATGCTGTGTTTATCAAACATTATGATCAGACAATGTTAGAATATTGTAGTTTTACATCGAGATTCAGAGATTTTTTTGTAGCAATTATCAAGATGCTTCATTCGGTAACTAAGAGGTTATATATATCACTAAACATTCTTGAATGTGTGACTGTAATCTTCTGGATTTATTACTTAGCAATTCTAACATTCTATAACTGTGTAATACTAAATTACTCAATATTTTGCTTTGCTCAATTTTAACACCAATTATAAATTTTGGAGTCTACAAAACCAACCTTGGTGTCATTAATTCACTAGGGGGACTCAGAAATCACTGAAAGTAATTATACTCATCATTGTGATGAATAGCAGTCAAATAATACATATTAAAAATTGTGCAGGGAGGAGATTCACGGGGAAGAGTCCTGGAATATAGCACATCTAGAGCACTAAGTTTTCTTCTCTCAGAGAAGACATGTGCAACATTAAATTCTAGCAACAATGGGTGGCGATATTCTAAGAACATTGCCAGTTGGGGAAATTCTCTTAAAACATAAGTCTGGAATACTTAGTGGGATTTGCAAACATAGACCTGATAAAATATTTGCATGTCTCAACTTTAGCCTGCAGCTTCTGTAGTGGTCAAGCAACTTTACATGTGGCTCAAAATTCTCATGAGTCACATGGCTAAACTATGTGTTTGGTCAAAGACTCTCAGGAAAAAAAAATCACTCTCAGGAAAACAAAATCACCATATTACTTATATGGTCTATAAGTAATTCCAATTACTTATAGACCATATCCCAGAAATTGAGGATAAACACATGACCTATCTTTGGGTAAAGTTAATTTTTACTACACATTTAGCAAACAAAATCCAAGACAAATATATTCAAAATGACAAGGTGACAAGATCTAGTCACAAATTCTTCTCTGTACAGGAAGAAAAAAGGGAATCAGAGAGAGATCTGACAGACTTAGGACCATAAAGTAGCCAACAAGTACTCACTTGAAAACTATCCAAGTCAACTGAAGGACAGCAGGTGAGACTGGAAGGGTTTGGATATCCCAACAGCAGTTGGGCTCAACAAATTAAAAAAAGATAGATCAATCTGGAATATTTAATGAGGAGAGAAAAATATGAACAAAGGATTTTATATCTAGCAAAACTGATCTTCAAGTGACATAAAGGGCCCAGAAAACCTCTATTGATTTATTAAAACTCAGACAACATTTTTACATAAGCTTTTCTTGGAAATTTTGAGAGCATGAGATTCAGAAAGGCAGAAATGCCCATAAGCACATTGACAAAAAGACATAAAAATACATGTTCAATTAAGACTATAAAAATGGGGAGTCCATCAGTTAAAAAGTCTTTTGCCTTTTCAGTAATTGTTTTAATTCCAGTGATGATATTGTTATTTTGAAAATATATCCATGTGCAATTTTCAGAAACAATAATTATATGATATTCTATGAGTAAGTCTACATTTGTGAGGTACATGATTCTGTGGGAAATAGGTGCACAGGCATGTACACACACACACACACACACACACACAGCTAAATAACTGTAATCAATCTTGAATTGGAAACAGTGACCAAATTAGAAGCAATGAGCCTACCTAATATCCAGATTATGTCCATAATATATCCATATCCTTACTAAGTAGGAATAGTTTTTCTTGGGAAAATGTTATTCCAGTTTGAAGCAAGAACAATTCCAAATGTACCTAGAATAGCTGGTAATATTTGATACTAATGAGACTATCAAAGATCACCATAATAATCTTGAACCAAGGAATGTGAGGAGGAGACATAAAGTATGGACCACCACGAGGTATTTGTTGCTTATTTCACCTCCTATGTAGTTTTACATTGCCTGTAGAAATGCCAAGACTTGTAATTTTCATTTATTTTAACAGATATAAAGCTGGGCTCCCACTGAATATTCAATAAATACTTGATGGTTTTGGCATTAAAAAAAGAAACATTAGAAATATATAGAAAAAGATATAGGTCGTCTTTTGTCTCTGGGGGTAACTGTATGAGGTGGTGACTCTTGGAGTTTTAGCAACCACCCTTGACTGAGGGGGACAAACCTGAAGACAAAAGACAAAACACTGGGTTGGGGTTGTAGCCCAGTGGTACAGCGCTTGCCTACCATATGTGAGTCATTGGGCTCGATTCTCATCACCACATATAAGTAAATAAAGGTCCACCAACAACTAAAAAAAAAAAAAAAAAGGGAAGACACTTAAAAGAAAATCACCATAGTTGTTTTGAAGCTAACTTAAATGTGTTCTGTTATGGTATGAGGTGTCCCCGGAAAGCTCATGTGAGATAATGAAAGAATATTCCAAGGTAAAATGATAGATATGAGGGGTGTAACTTAATCAGTGAATGCATTCATTGACATGGATTAACTGGAGGGTAACTGTAGGCAGATAGGTTGTGGCTGGAGGAAGTAGGTGGCGGAGATGTGATTTTGTGGTTAATCCATTGTCCCTGATGAGCCTAACTCTATCTCTGCTTCTTGGTTGCCATGTCCTGAGCAGCTTTCCTTTGTCATGGCTTTCTGCCTTGATGTTCTACCTCACCTTGGTCCCAGAGTTGTCGGTTGGCCAACCATAGACCAAACCTCTGAAACCATAAATCCAAATAAACTTTTTCTTCACTAAGTTGTTCTTTTCAGGTATTTTGATCACAGCAACAAAAAACTAACTAAAACAGGCTCTGATGGGTGAAAGAAAGAAAAATGAGCACCAATTCATGAAATGATTGCAAGCAATCAAAATGCATAAAATAAATTTAAATCCTGTCAATTCCTAATACTAAAATTTTTGTTATCTTGGAGGATGAAAAGGTATTATATGCTTATCAAAAAAAAAAGAATAAAGAAATTACTCTAACAATCCCATCCAAATTGCACTACCTGGTAATAAAAGGTAAAGTATTATTTCTCCTCAAAACAGTACTCCAACAAATAAATGAAGAATCTATGATATAATTGGCATATAATTATTTTTCCACTTTAAAAAATTAATGGGTGAAGTCATTAAGACTCAATGGCTTTTGATGGCACCCAAGAGATAACTAGATATCATAAATCAACATTATCCAAAAGAAATATAATTCAGGTCCACATAAGAAATAAAAAAATTTTCTAGAGAACACATTAAAAAGTGTTAGTTCTCAAAAGCCAGTATATTTTGTACTGTAACAGAATACTTAAATTCATATATAAGCTCACATTTTCAGAAGTCAATATTTCACATGGGATAGTAGCTATCATATTGGAAATGACATATGTGCTTCATACTACAAAACCAAAAGCATTTTAAAAGAAGTTTATCAGTCTAAACTGAACCTATGTATATATTCAGTATAAACCAAATTTCAACAAACATGGAAAGAATAGAGAACAAAGGAACATTACAGTATTTCCATGAAAATGAAATTTTTCATATGCAGGTTCTGGGAAATCCTATTGAACAAGTGACATGGTTTCTTCAAGAGATAAATTGCAAAGGGAAAACTTATTGCTAAAATGAAACTTTAAAAATTTTGCAAAAAAAGATAGGCAAACTTTAAGCAATAAGATGTGACCAGATCTACCCTTTACCTGAAAGAGCTGAAGAATAAAGAAATAGTAGTTTTGAAGACATTTCTCCAAAGAAAACAAAGGGCAGTGGTTCTTAAGAGAAAAAACAGGTGAGTGCAATGATTTAAAAAATGTAAAGGAAAACCACACAGGTTATGACTATGAGGGATGGACGTGTTGAATGTATACAGATTCTGTAGATTTGAGGACAAAACATGGAAACATAATAAAAAATCTATGCCAATACCTTTGATAAATTCCTTTTTGCAGGAGTAGGGAGAAAACCCTGAGGAGCCTTATTCAAGAAGCAATATGTAGCCCAATATCTACCGAATAAAATGACTTCATAGTTTAAAAAAAAATTCCAATGAAAATAACTCCAGATATTTATATTAAACATTTACAAAAAATAATATCAAAATTTTCTGGAAGATTGAGGAGTAGGAAATATTTCTTCAACTCATTCTGAAACTAAAATTTTATACCCCTAACATTAAAAAGATTACAATAAAAGTGTAGACTTATAGTTTTCATGAATGTAGATACAAACATTTTAAACAAAATGTTAACAATATATAAGGGGGTAATAAAGCATTGGCATGTGGGATTCACCAGGAACACAAGGTTGATTTCATTCTCAAAAGTCATTAATGTATTAACCATAGTAACCAGAACAGTAAAGCCATGTAATTTTCTCAAGAAAAACAAAGGATTGATCAAAATTTAACAGATAGTTCTAATAAAGAAAATATTAATCCAAAGTACTTCTTAGCAAAGTAGGAATAAAACTTCCAGAATTTGATAAAGGGTACCTCCAAAAAGCTTCAATTAAGGTCATATCTTATGGTGAAAGAATAAATTCTTTTCCCCCAAGAAAATTACAAGACTATCTCGATTATTTTAACTCAACTTAGTGGAGATTTTCTCCAATGCAATAAGATAAGAAAAGGAAATAAGGATCATCCATATAGGGAAGAAAGACATTATTCTGTTTTAATTAAGAGACAAAATGATTGTATATAAAGAATGTCATATTGAATCCACAAAAATTTACTAGAATTAACAAATGAATTTACCAATGCAATAGAAGGTGAGATAAGGACTTCAGCAAAAAGTAAGAAATCAAAATTTAAAAATTCCATTTACAGTAGCAACAAATGTGATATGCTTAGGGTAAATCTGACAAAAAGATATGTAATCTGTCCTTGCTGAGAAAAATTCAAAATATATAGATCAAGATATAACTTAGGTGCTGGGGATGTGGCTCAAGTGGTAGTGCGCTCGCCTGGCATGCGTGTGGCCCGGGTTCGATCCTCAGCACCACATACAAAGATGTTGTGTCCGCCAAAAACAAAAGAATAAATATTAAAATTCTCTCTCTCTCTCTCTCTCTCTCTCTCTCTCTCTCTCTCTCTCTCTCTCCCTCTCTCTCTTTAAAAAAAAAGATATAACTTATTCATGAATTGAAAATTTGATATTTCTGAGATACCAGTTTTCCCAAAACTGATCTATAAATTAAGCACAGACTAATCAAAATCCCAGGAAGTCTTTTATTTTTTATAGAAATTGAAAAGCTAATTCTGAAATTTATATGGAGACACAAAGTATACAGAATAGCCAAAACAACTTTGAAAATAAAAGAAATTAAAAGAAATATTTGGAGGATTAACACTACCTAAATTAAAGATTATTATGAGCTATTGTTATCAAAGCCATGACAATGTGTTTAAAGATAGAGGACACAGAAGAGACCTACTTATAAATGTATGGCTGATTTTTTATAAAAGTACAAAGATAATTCAATAGAAAAAGAATCTTCAATAAATGGTGATGGGATAATTGAATATAGTTAAGAAAAAATTGTACTTTAACCCACATATCATGCTATATACGAAAATTAACTCAAGAAGGTTTATAGATCTAAATATAATACCTAAAACTATAAATATTCTAGAATACATAGTAAAAATTTTCATGATTTTGTATAAAGCAAAGATTTCTTAAATATGAATAAAGCCTCATCTACAAAAAAAAAAGAAATTGATTAATTGGACTTTACCAAAATTAACATCTTCTGCTTTTTTAAAGACTTTGTAAGATAGTGAATAGAGAAATCATCATTTGGAAGAAAATATTTAAAATCATATATCTGACAAAGGACTTGCTTCTAGAATAAACAAGGAACCCTAAAAACTCAGCAGTAGAAATTAACTAGATTTTTATAAAAATGTGTGAAAAATAACAGATAATTCACAAAAAAGAAATGTATATGATAACATATGCATATGATGTTAATATCATCAGTCATAAGGAAAGCACAAATTAAAAATCTAATGAGATAGTACAAAATAACAATAGAATGGTTAAAATTTATGCCAATACCAAGCTGTTTTTGTTATTATTGCTCTGTAGTATAGTTTAAGGTCTAGTATAGTGATGCCTCCTGTTTTACTCTTCTTGTTAAGGATTGCTTTAGCTATTCTGGGTCTCTTATTTTTTCAGGGTCCAGAATAGAGGACACAGAGATTAACCCACATAATTACAGTTATCTTATATTAGACAAAGCTGCCAAAAATATACGTTGGAGAAAAGATAGCCTCTTCAACAAATGGTGCTGAGAAAACTGGAAATCTATATGCAACAAAATGAAATTAAACCCCTTCTCTCACCATGCAAAAAACTCAACTCAAAATGGATCCAGGACCTAGGAATTAAACCAGAGACTGCATCTAATAGAAGAAAAAGTAGGCCCTAATCTTCATCTTGTGAGATTAGGTCCCAACTTCCTTAATAAGACTCCTAGAGCATAAGAATTAAAACCAAGAATCAATAAATGGGATGGATTCAAACTAAAAAGTTTCTTCTCAGCAAAAGAAACAATATGTGAAGTGAACAGAGAGCCTACATCCTGGGAGCAAATTTTTACCCCTTACACACTAGATAGAGCACTAATCTCTAGGGTACATAAAGAACTCAAAAAGCTAAGCACCAAAAAAAAAAAAAAAAAAAACCCAATCAATAAATGGGCCAAGAACCTGAACAGACACTTCTCAGAAAAGGATATATAATCAATCAACAAATATATGAAAAAATGTTCAACATCTCTAGTAATTAGAGAAATGCAAACCAAAACTACTCTAAGATATCATCTCACACCAGTCAGAATGGCAGCTATTAGGAAGACAAACAACAATAAGTGTTGGGAAGGATGTGGGGGAAAAGGCATACTTATACATTGTTGGTGGGACTGCAAATTGGTGCAGCCAATATGGAAAGCAGTATGGAGATTCCTTAGAAATCTGGGAACGGAACCACCATTTGACCCAGCTATCCCTCTCCTCTGTCTATACCCAAAAGACTTAAAAACAGCATACTAAAAGGGACCCAGCCACATCAGTCTTTATAGCAGCACAATTCACAATAACTAAATTGTGGAGCCAACCTAGATGCCCTTCAGTGGATGAATGGATAAAAAAAAATGTGGCATATATACACAATGGAATTTTCCTCAGCAATAAAAGTGAATGAAATCATGGCATTTACAGGTAAATAGATGGCATTGGAGAAGATAATGCTAAGTGAAGTTAGTCAATCCCCCAAAAAAACACATGCCAAATGTTTTCTCTGATATAAGGAGGCTGACTCATAGTGGGGTGGGAAGGGAGAGCATGGGAGGAATAGATGAATTCTAGATAGGGCAGAGGGATGGGAGGGATAAGGAGGGGGCAGGGGATTAGCAAGGATGGTGGAATGTGATGGACAACATTATCCAAATACATGTATGAAGACACAAATTGGTGTCAACATACTTTATATACAACCAGAGATATGAAAAACTGTGCTGTATATGTGTAATAACAATTGTAATGCATTCTGCTGTCATTTGTTTTTTTAAAAGATCAATAAAAAATAAAAAAGAAAATTGAAAAGATTAAAAATACCAAGTGTTACCAATTTTGGAGATAAACAGGAAAGCACGTTTCTGCTGTCAAAGATGTAAGTGTTGCCATAATTTGTTAATAGTTTAGTGGTTTCTTTAAAAATCGATCATATGCCTATATGTAAGCTGGCCTTTCTATTCTCAGGCATTTATCATAAAAATAAGAGAATATTCTCATGTACAATCTTTTTTAAAGGTATTTTTTAGTAGTAGTTGGACACAATACCTTTATTTCACTCATTTATTCTTATGTGGTGCTGATGATCGAACCCAGGGTCTTGCACGTGCGAGGCAAGTGCTGAGCCACAGCTCCAGCCCCTCATGTACAATCTTGTACATAAACATTTATAGCAGCATAACTTGTAATAGCCAAAGACTAGAAACAACCCAAATGTCCGTGACCACAAATAAAATAAAATGAGATAAACAAAGTAAGATGAATACATACAATGCAACACGATTCTTTTTTTTCAAATATAGTTTTGGTTGTAGATAAACACAATACCTTTGTTTTATTTACGTTTATGTGTTGCTGAGGGTTGAACCCAGTGACTCACACATGCCAGGCAAGCACTCCACTGCTGAGCTACAACCTCAGCCCTGCAATATGATTCTTAAACAAAATAAATTAAATTGATACATGTTAAAACACTAATGAATATCCAAATTCTTATGTTGACCTCTGAGCTGTGCTACTAGTCAGCAGATGGGTGGCAGCCTTAGGAGGCAGTGAGAGAAAGCTTTCAGGAGTCAGTGGACTATATTTGAACAGAAGTAAGAGAAAAATACAGAAGAGAATGAACAGGGAGCACAGATTTTAATAATTTGTAACTTATTTATTATATATATTTGGATAGAGGTTATAGTTCAATTATGGAGAACTTGCCTGCTTGCCTAACATGCACAAAGCCCTGGGTTCACACCATAACACCTAATTAAAAATTTAAGAGATCATTCATTAAAGAAGATATGTGTATGACAACATATGCACATGAGGTTAACATCATTAGTCATTAGGAAAACACAAATTAAAAAGTACACCTATAATTAGGTGGATGTGAGTGTGTGTTTATAAAATTTGTCAATGATCTTATCTGTAACTTGCATGAATATAAAATTGTATGTTTCTCTCTTTAAAATATTTTCTTGAGTGAAAAAATAAATAAATATTGTACGATTTTATTAGTATAAGATTCCAGAAAATGCAGAATACTCTGTAGTGAAGGAAAACAGATCAGAAATTCCCCAGAGATGGGGGTTGCAGGTAGAGTCACAGAGGCAGGGAACTCATAAAGGCAAATATGGCAAAATTTGTTGCTAATGTATATATTTGTCATCTTGCCTATCGTGATGCTTTTGTGAGTAATCAGATGTGAAAACTCATCAAATTATACACTCTAAATATTTGTGGTTTATTACATATTAATCGTACCTCAAAAACTACAAAAAATAAACTGTAGAAATTAGACATGCATATTTGAGTACTAGAATATTCTCATTGAAATAAGGACATAAGAGGGGGAGGGAAGAGATTATGACAGGGAGGGTATATTAGGGCTTCTGGGGTTGCTAATAAGGTACTATTTCCTCACATGGTGGTAGCACCTCTATTAATAAGTATGTATGTCTTAATTTACTTCATTCATCTCTTAATTTCAGTCTTTGTGTTTATAATTCTTAAATCTAACATTCAAAATATAAAAAATATATGAAATTAAAGAGTATGCAATGGAAAAAAGAACAAAATGTTCTTTGATGTTTCAAAGAATTCAAAATAGGGCTCATTTTCCAAATTTTCTAGGAATGTATCTTTTCCCTCACATTTTGGTCATCACAATATTTATGTTATTCATTTATCTATGCTTTATTAAATTTACCATCACCATGAGAAATTTCAGTATCATGAAATATAATTTGTCTTTTTTTGGAGACATGGATTTAGGTAAGTTTTTTTTTATTTGCTTTATCTTATTTGCTCTATACTACAGCTTCTTAATAATATTTATCATACACTTAATAATATTGTTTAATTAAAAATTTTAATGTGTTATTAATAGAGGTTGAGTCAAAATGGAACTATTCTTTTTTTTTTTAAAGAGAGAGAGTGAGAGAGGAGAGAGAGAGAGAGAGAGAGAGAGAGAGAGAGAGAATTTTTAATATTTTTATTTTTTAGTTATCGGTGGACACAACATCTTTGTTTGTATGTGGTGCTGAGGATCGAACCCGGGCCGCACGCATGCCAGGCGAGCGCGCTACCGCTTGAGCCACATCCCCAGCCACTTAATAATATTGTTTAATTAAAAATTTTAATGTGTTATTAATAGAGGTTGAGTCAAAATGGAACTATTCTTTGATGTAGTCATTAATCATGAGTTTGTTTTTTAATTAATTTTTTATTTAGATAGTTTAAATCATGAAAGCATTAGTTTTTATTAAGCATAATAGCAAAATACACCTTCTTTGTAATTTCCAAACTTTCTACAAAGAGTATGGCATTAGTAATAAGAGTTTATAAGGTCACTAATGATGAACACCATAGAATATGGTAAAGTTATTTAATGATTTCCAATTGCTGAGTCAATATTGGATTGTGTTATGATGACAGCAAATTAAATAACATATGGATATAGACAAGGTCTAGAAGGAAGGGTTTTGAGTATGACTGTTTTTATCCAAGAATTGGCAACTAGTGCCCAAAGCTCAGAAGCAAGGACAAATAAATTCTTCACCACTTACAACTAGGTTCAGAAATATTTCTCCAAGCATTTTATAAGTTGCCCAACAGGTACTATAACCTTAATCATCATCTCAACCAACATTTCTCTAGTCTCTACAGAAATACTAGAAAGCAGAAAGAGAGGAATAAATGGAGTTGTAAGAAATGATTTTCTTTATTATGAGAATCCCTCCATCCTGACCACCACCACCACCAAGCCAACTGAGAGAGATTTGTGCACATTGCAGGTACTGCAGGATGAGGACACGGGCTCACTTTACTGGGTAGGTCACTGAGCTGATATTTGCAGGCCCGTGCTGGAGGTGCTATTGGTACTGCTGAGAGGTCAGACAGGACTATAGTGATGGTGTTATTAGAGGAGATTGACAGGTGTATTCAGAAATTTAGGGTCAAATATGAAGGAAAAATATGGAATCTGTTACTTGCCAGAGTAATTCTTAAGAAAGAAAGTTTGAGAGAGTAGTATTCTCCCAATAAGGAACTACTGTACAGAGGTCCCAGGAAAGAGTCCCTCAGGTCACTTGGAAGGCACAGAAGAGGATCTTAGTGGTTCTTATGTTTCATGTCAAGCAGTACAGAGTTTGGGGAGATGAAGACAATATGGAAGACTCTGTTGGATGCTCAGCAAATCCTGGCTCCTTTGAGTCCAGCCAGTACAAGTGTGAGCCAAAAATCTGAAAGGATAACTGGGTTACCACCAGAGGGGCATGAAACGGTTCTGACTGTCAGCTTAAAAAGGATACATATTTTCATAGTTCCAACAAAGTGAGTCTAACCATGAAGTAACACCACTGAGATCCATACATATGTATTTTGAATATTCAAATATTCTTTTACCTCCAATTGACAAAATATAAAAAATGTCACAAACTCTTCAGAGCAAACATATACTAGGCACTGAGTTGGTTTGCTTCCCAAGGTTATGGAGAATTTCAGGAGCAGAGAAGGGAGGAGAATGGAAATCTCCAGGGAAGATACCAATCATTAAACCGAGATTTTGTGTTTGCAGAGCCAAGACATAGCTATGGGGGAATACCACCGAGGAACATTAAAGAAACATCAGGCTGACTAATAATAAGAATTTCCATCCAAATTCATCTACCAAATCAAGTGAATCTGCAATAAATATAAACCCACATGCAGCAGTGTCTCTCCAGGGAAATCTAACATTTTCCCACCAGACAGGATTGTTCTGCATAGCAGCCGTTTTATAGGGAGGATGACAGCTTGTCTGTCTTTGCCTGCTGGGATCAGATCAAAATGTCAGCTATGCTACCAGACAGGGCTCTTCTTTGGGCTAACTGAGATGACACTTTGCCAACAGGAAACATTCACCCAGCCATACGCTTGACGGGCAGGGCATTAAGAAAAGTTTGGCCAATTCAAATGAGAATAAGAACTCTCTCAATATTTGTATAGAAAGCCTTTTAAAATTCAAACTTTAAAAAAACACCCCTCAATGTTAAGCAGGTCTTCAATAACAAGATATTCTGAGCTGTATTAGTCAGTGCCTTAAGAATAATTTGTTTACTTATTTTCAGACCTAGCAAATCAGAAATTGAGCCATTACTAACCTTTTATAGTCTTTCAGGTGTAAATGTTTTGTACCTTCAGCCAGGGATCTCATTTAGTCTAATATTATAATAATAGTAATTATTTTGATGTTTGGGAATTAGTTCATTTTGAAATCAAGATGGATGGCTCAACAAATTTTTTTATATCATTCATACCTACAGAAGAGTTTCTCTCATGTAATTATCCTTAGAATGATATATTTTAAACTGTTTCCTAGATTAACATTACAATGAAGCATTAATATTATCACATGTTAAGTGCTGGTACACAAATGGCTTAGTTTTCATTCAATGTCAGTCAACAAAATAAAAAATAAATAAAAATCTCTGTTATCCAACTTATACCATAAACTCAGGTACAACTTTTAGTTAGGAGGAATGCAAATTACATTGATGTATTTCCTACAACACCAGTACAAAAACATATCGAAATTTGATCTACATAGATTATTATTATTGTTGTTGTTGTGTTTACTTGCCACAAAGTGTATAAACCAGTATGAATTCAAACTAGCAGTATTATTCATTTTGTTGTTAATTTTTGGTTGGTTGGTTGGTTGGTTTTTGTTACCAGGGATAGAACCCAGGTGTACTTAACCACTGAGCCACATCCCCAATCCTTTTTATTTTATTTTATTTTTTATTTTTTTGAAACAGGGTCTCACTAAGTTGCTTAGGACCTAAGTTGCTGAGGCTGGCTATGAACCTGTAAACCTCCTACCTCAGCCTCCCACACCACTGAATTACAAGCATGCACCACCACTACTGGTCTTGTGTTTGATTTTGACAATCCTAGATTCTTATTTTGTGAGAATGTGGTCAAGGGGCTGGACTTCAAGCTGAACCACCATACCAAAGATTAATGTGTATTTTACTTTGGAAGAATTATGAATACATATCAGTGTGCTGTAATACAAAGATGTTAGCTAAAAAAGCAGTAGTAATCAAAATGCTATGTATTTTTAGAATTTTTCAGCACTGTTTTTAATCAACATTAGGAATAGGATCACATTTCCCCAGAACTGGAAAGAAAAATTAAGGCAATTATTTGAATGAATATTGATGAGGCTATATTTTATATGTACTAATAGTAGCACCAATTATATACATCCTCCTTATCTGCAACTTGATAATGTGAATTCTTTCAGGATGAGTTACATGTGAGCACTAAGAAATGTCAAAAAAAAAGAAAAAAATCTAGGAAAAAGCAGAACAACAACAAGAAAATAGAAACTTTAATGCTGCCTAAATTTTGTCCTCATACAAAATTTTCCAAATGTAAATGCAAATAAGCATTTCTGCTCTTAACTGCTTCATCTTTACAAAGCTTTTAGAAAAACCTTAGTGCATACCACTGATGTTTTTTTTTTAAATTAAAACTGAAGTAAGTATTGTTCACATTGAAAAAAACTTAGAAATACAAATAATATATCAATTATAAAGCATGGCTAATCCCATCACCCACTTTGCTCAGGAAGATTTATGTTTGAATCCTTAGTTAGAAAGAAACCTTTTTCTCCTGCTCTTGATTTACCTCACACATACTTCTGTTCTCTGTCAAAGTAAGCCTCACTTCATCTCTGGGGAACAGAGTAATTGGTAAATATGGCAAGAAGAATTTGGCTATTTGGTTCACATCCTCCTACTTCCAAGTTCTGCTGTCCTCTTGGGTTGGAGTATTGCCCTTGTTCAGTAAGTAAATTTGCTTAATTCTGGGATTCAGTTCACAAGCTTAAGGACTCTGACATTAAGCCACATCCTCCCACTAGGTTGTATTCAACACCGAAAAATAATACTGGAACTACCGCTGTTTGTTTCGTTTTTCAACTTGTACAGAGTCCAGGAAGTGTTCAGGGGTCCAATTGACTCAGCTTCCTAGGAGATCCCACATTTTATCTATTTTTGTAATAATTGGGATGACTTCATAAGTAATATTAAAACTTACAAAGGGTGGTCGTTATAGGTAAAGAAGTTTTAAAATTATTCATAACGTTAGTTAAATCACAGAACCATTTCTGGCTTCTGTCTTGTAATACAGGGTTTGTCAGTCAATTTCCCATCACTGTGACAAAGCACCTGAGATAAAACATATAAAAGGAGGAAATATTTGTGTTGGATCACAGTTTCAGAGGTTCCAGTTCACAGTCACTTGGTTCCATTGTTTCTGGCCTTGGGTAAGGCAGAACATCATGGCAGTGAATACATGCTAAAGCAAAGCTATCTAATAATGGCAACGAGGCAGCAAAGAAAAACAGGGGGCAGCGGAGAGAAGGGA
Organism: Marmota marmota marmota; assembly: GCF_001458135.2. Lineage (NCBI taxonomy): Eukaryota > Metazoa > Chordata > Mammalia > Rodentia > Sciuridae > Marmota > Marmota marmota. The sequence continues at coordinate 18,338,374 of NW_025999977.1, read as the reverse complement.
CTAGAAACAAAATACAGTTTTCAAGGATTTACTGTCCCCAAGTATCTATTTCTTTCAATTGGGTCCCCACCTTCTAAGTTTCTACCACTTTTCCATAGCCCGTTAAAATATGAATCCATCAATGGATTAACCCAATAATGAGGTTAGAGCACTCTCAATTTAATCATAATCCAAAGGCCCTATCTCTGAACACTGCTGCCTCATTGAGAACTAAGCCTTCAACACACGAGCTTTTGGGGGCTGTTTCATCTCCACACCATCATACAAGGGTAGGCAAACATTTGTTCTATGAAGAGTGAATGAGTACAGATTTTAAACTTTTTGGTCTATAGGATTTTTGTCCCAACCACTTACTTCTATCTTTTTAGCAAGAAAGCATTCACAGACCACACTAAAACCAATGGGTGTGGCTGTGTTCTGATCAATTTACTTAAATAAGGTGGCCTATGGATTTGACCTTTAGGCAGTAATTCACTGAGCCCCAAATATAAACTGAGAAAATTGAATGACATGAGCTCTAAAGTCTTTTCCCAATATAAAATGATATGGACTTCTACTTTAATTTCTAGATTAAACTAACTACTATTCTATCCTTGAATTTTCACATTCTACCTATACTTTATTGCATCAAATATAGATTTTCCAGTTGTTCTTTTGGCACGGTAGATAAGCAAAGCTATTATCAGGTGGTTTTTGTTTTTCAGGATTGTGCGTGTTTTGTGTTTTTGTATTTTTGTTTTTTTTTTGGCTTGTTTTTGTTTTTAAAACCTCATTCAAGCCAGCAAAAAGACTCCAACTGTTCAGGGAAATGGCTGTTAGATCCACTTGGGTGAATCAAGCATCTCATTTGCCACAGAGCTACCGCCAACAGTGACGCTCCCAGCATGCAATGGATCTGGCTCAGATTTCATTAAAAGCAAGATGGATCCCCAGCTCAGCTAGTCCCACACTTAGTCTGTTGATTAAAAGCATTCTAGATGTATACCTACATTTTGTTTCTACTTATTGTTCTATAATGGCTATTTCTTCCATTATAATTAAAATATTCAGCACTCTGGGTTTTACATGGCAAAGGAAGGGGATTCATAGGCTAGGTTAGTGCTTATAGATAGGATGGTTTACACTTCACCAGTTTTCAAGAATACTGGCATAAATTAAATTTCATGCTGACTGGCTAAAGCCAGAAAGGTCAATAGTGTTTGCTATTTGCTTAAGTTTGTCCAAAGCTCATTCATATTACTAGACCATATTGAGTGTTCCATAAAAATAGGTTTTAAAGTGGCTTGTAGAGACCAGAAAGTGAGTATTGTAAGAATACACACCAGACAATGTGCACTGCACAAAATAAAATGCAATTTTTATAGTGTAATTTAGAGATTAATTGTCTACATTGACAACCCTGTCCCACATAGCTCTTAAGTTTCCAGGGTTTTTGAAACTCCAGCTCCTTTTCTGGAAGGAACAATACCTTTAGTCATCAACAATTCAGAGTCAATGAATGGATTGTTTGTGTTTGTTTGCTTTTATATTAGATTTTTTTATTTTTAATTTTTTATATTTATGGAATATTTGGTAGACTGCAACAAAGTTTAAAAACAAATTGACTGATTGAAAAATAAAGGGACATTTATTAAGTCCTTAAAAAGTCCTAAACACTTGTCTGGAGTAATTTAAAATACTAGAATGTTTTCTTCTAAATTTAACAACAATTAAAGAGAAGGTTTTTACTTATATTAATTTATCTTTTTAATTAAAAAACAATGCCAATTCTTAAAACAAACATACCCAAATCTGAGTCTATTTGAGAAAGCTTAAGAATGGTACTATAATTTTGCTGTTGTTGTTAACCTACAATTGAAAGACTGAGTAAGGTGGTAAAATCTCAACAAGGAGGATAATATTCATCTGCATTTATGAGCATTTATGAGCATTTATAAGCACAAAATATAAAATATCCTTTGATAAATTTGATATTGTTGTTTTTCCTTAGCTACTTCTTTTCTGAAGATTTGTTGGTAAGTCATTATTGTTTCTACTTATTTAAATCTCAGATTTCAAGTTGTCAATGAATGATCTTATTCATAACTCAGTAGAATTAATAATTATTTTTATTTACAGTAATAAAATTACTCCTGCTGAGATCAATTCAGACATAGAACAAAATCTTTATTATTAACTTCTTCTTCCTATTTCAAGTTAATGAATATACTTAGACTATAATCATAATTTTCAAACAACTATAAAATCAATGCGTCAAAGATTTTATTTAACTAATTAATTAAGGAATAAGCCAGTAAAATGTCACAATCAGTTTAAAGTAGCGTTCAGAGTACCATACTTTGGCAGGTAAGTAATGCCTAAAATGAACTTATAATAAATTGAAAACTGACATATTTCACAATGATTGAAATAGAGTTTTCATTTGTGATGCCACCAAACAAAATTTTTTTGTGTATCTGTGAATAGGAATTATCTGCATTCATATCAGTTAAATTAAAGTTGTAAGATAGTTAAAGGATAACAAAAGGCACAGAAACCCATAGAATCAGAATACCAGCACAACATCAAATTTTCCTCAGAAGGAAACTAGTAATCATTTTGGACCATATGAAATTCTTTCAGAATCTTTTCCTATAAATTTTTTTTTCATTGACTAGCATGATAATAACTGAAATGGATATTCTCCTCTGTTTTTTCTAATGAAGGCAATAGTTGAGTTAAGCAATTAAATGCATTGCTGACAACTGATAGGAAAAATGCTTAGATAAGGTGAGTAATGGGGGCTAATATTTCACCTGGAGACATAAAAATAATTTACAGTTTTGTCAATGACTCTTTCTTCTATCTTAGTCACAAAACAGACACATACATTTTGTACTTTAAAATGCTGGTAATAACAGTTAGTCTCAATGGTCATCCAAGTTTAAGACTAAGAAGTGAAAATCAAGTTCTTTATCACATAATTTGAATCTTAAGGTGACCAGGTGATCCAGTTCCCAAATATGAGACCCAAAGTCAATTATCTGAGGAGAATGATTCAGGGAAAGGTGCTGCTTTCCTCCTAAAGGAGACCAGATGTGGTTGGCATTTTTCCATAGCTTTTTCACCTTCCTTAAATGCAGGTGCAGTAACTGTAGCTGTTATAGCCATCTTGCCATTGCAATGAGACAAGAAGACAATCTAAGCATGAGAAAGCAGAAAAATCAAATCCGGACAAGTTTCAATGACTAGTATTCCATTATATGATGAATTTCCATCAGATTAGGCAATTTTCTATAAAAGCTTTGTTTCTAAATTTTTGCTATTTTTATTTTTTATGAAAAAAAACTTGTATTAAATTCTTATGTGACTCTGTGATTGTTTTCTTTGAACAAATTATTTTTGAATGTAACTCCTGGAAGAAATGATAGGCATGATTTTGAATGTACTGATACCAATGATCAAATTTAGTTCTCAAAAGTGAGGTCTAGTAGTATAAGAGAATTCCATATTCCTTTCATCCTTACCAATAGTGAATAGTATAATTTTGTCATTTTATAATTGAATTATCATTCTACTACCCTCTTCAAAAGATCACACATAGCAAAACCCCTAGTTATTTTTTATTAAGATTCATAAAATGAGATAACTTGGATATAATTTACATTTTAAAAATATTAATAGTAATGACATACAAAATGAAGTGTTTGTTTTTTTCTATTATGTAGATTCTAAATGTGTTTTGTTTTGTTTATCCTTTTGTCCTATTTTATACATTAGCTTAAATTCTGTTTTGATCTGAGCATAGTTTTCCCTTATGTCTTTCAACTTTCAAGAAGTGGCCTGATTTTTTCCTCTTACTATCAATATAAGTACTTACCTAATTCCCCTCTCAGCTTCTAAGAGAGAGAATTGATGATAGAAATTCAAAATGTTGTACAACTATGGTTTAATTATAGATTTCTAGCCGGTGAACTTCTGTTACTTTTCAAGATGTCTCTAGAATGTTTCACCTATGCCTTTTTTATTATTGATCTGTGCCTCTACAAATATACTTTAAAACTTTGTTTAATAATTTTATAAATGAAAGTTAAAAATGTTTAAATGAATGTCTACTACCTGAGGGCATCACTCTCTGGCCTCCATGATTTATCTTCCATTTCTCCTTTGTATACTGAAACTGTCACAATTAAAAATATTTTTAAAATAATTGTTTGACCTCTATTGAGATAGCATATAGTTCTAATGATGAGTCCATACTCTGCTCTGAAGATAAAGTATGACTTTGTTTTTGGAAATATAAGGGTACAACCCAGCACCAGAGGTAGATGGAAATGCTTGTTGACTTCCTTTGTTCTTTAAATAACTTTAAATTTCAGACTTGCCAATTACAGAGCTCAACCCACAGTGCTCTTACCACCTGCTAAGTAGTTGTTTTAAATTTAGGTATCATTTTTAACATTATTGATGGAAGTACATTCTCAAAAAATATATATTCTCTCCTGAATATTTGTCATGGCTGACATTTATAATGGTTATTGGCTCTTGTGCCTTGTCATTGACTTATCAGGACTCATTTAGGAGTGTCTTTTTAACTAAATATTTCTTTTTAGCATATTATTTGGACTTTTGTATTGATCTGTGTAATAAAGGTTTTTAAAAATATATTCATTCATTCATTCATTCATTCAGTGCTGGGGCTAGAACCCAGGGCCTGGTGCATGATAGAAAAATGTTCTATCACTGAGCTACATCTTAAATAATTTTTAAATTTTATAAAAATGTGTTTGTTTTTTTTCCTGACTTTGAAACCAAAGCAAATATAGCTAGGCAATTCTAGGTATCAGGTATCAGGCATTGTGCATTCCCATCTTTGAACTTCTTCTTTATATTTGTTGACAAATTGAACCTATAGCCAACACAGAGCACATATAGGTGAGACTTTTTTGGATAGCTAGAAGATAATTGAGCTTTTAGAAATTTTGGCCAATTTCTGCCATTAACCACCACAGTAAAAAATTAATGTTGATAATTAATTGCCCATAAATCCTGTACATTGACATCTACCAGAGACGTGTAATATAGACTGTTTAACCATAAGGAACCATCCTCATTGGAGAGATTGCCTTGATCTAAATACAATTCACATCGAGTTCTCTGTCATATAGGAAACAGACTGCAGTATAAAACAGATATCTATGTCTATGCTATTGCTAATTAGAAGGAAGGTGGTATTAATCAAGTTTCATGAAACTTTATTGTGCAATTATAAAACTTGGTGCCGGTGCTGGTCCTCCCACAGAGATTAGAAGATAGGTGTCCCATCTTTCCTCTGATTAAATTTCAAAGTGATATCTCCTAGGTATTTAAGAAAGTCATCCTGGTTGGAGAAGATTTACATCACAGACAAAGAAAGAATTTACAATTCCATATAAGCTTTTTGAAGTATGTACTCTAAGAAAAGAGAGGGGGCCTACAATAAGGAAGGCACCTACTTAAGTTTACTCAAGCAGAGGGGAAAGTCGAGGCTGCTTGGTCACCTCCATGATTGCTTCAGTTTGCTCTGGTCTTATTCCTGACCAAGCTGGACACAGCAATGGCAATAAGGAGGGAAAATACTTAAGTGTTCAGGAAACAAAAAAGCAAATGAGGTCATTAGAATTATCAATATCCCCAAATTCAGGACCTCAAATTTCATGAATTGAAGGAGAGAAAGATGAAGACTCAGATAACTAGGGAGAAGAAACAACTAATTTCATAAAAATGGTATCTCTCTTTATTAATGAAGAACTTGCTTCAAAGCAGAATGACTCTATCTTGTTTTCTGGCTAACTACATGAGGAAAACAGTTTATGCTTGGCCAAGATAGGGTTTTACTCAGAATTCAATGTGTCTGATATGTCCACTCATCATTACTAAATGAGGGCATTTTAGGCATTAATGGATTAGTTTCATTATGTAGAAAATGGCAACTATTACAATCCCTCTGTAACACTTATTTTGCAATAAGCCTCTCAAATACATGCTATCATGTATTTGAGAGGCTTATTCATCAAATGAATGCCATCTTTTTTTCCTTTTTTAATTTTTTCCCCTTTGTTTGGTACTGGGGACTAAACCCAGGGGCACTTAACCACTAATCCACATCCTCAGACCTTTTTGAATTTATGATCATCCTGAGTCACAGGATTATAGGCATGTTCCACCACTCTGTCATGAATGCCATCTTTATAGCAAAAATCACTTCAATTAATTAACATTTATTGAAGATCTATCATGTACAAGTTATTAAGCAAAGTTCTATTGTTAGGAGTGCAGAGATGAAAAAGATGTAACAATCTTCAAATAATCTACAGTCAAATAAGAGAGTTTGCACATATTAGCTTAGCAATGTGGCATGCAATACATACCGTAAATGTATGCTCTCTGGAATTAGCGGAGGAACAACTGAGGGCCCTCTCTGTGATGATTAGAAAAGAAATCATGGAAGAGATTACCTTTAAGCTAGACTTCAAGGAAATGATTCAAGGAGATCATGAGCAAAAGCCAATAATTGAAGAGCTCATGAAATATTTAAGCAACATTCATTAATGGAAAATTTCTTAAATTATAAAATTGAATAATTTCAGTCAGTTTGAGCTGCTATGACAGAATACCCTAGAATGGGTGGCTTAAACAACAGAAATTTATTTTTCATACTTCTGGATGTTGGGAAGTCAAAGATAAATCAAGGGCCCTCTTCCTGATTTGCAGACAATTTTCTTCTTGTCCTCTTCTTGGACCCTTTATGTTGAAGAAAAGAGAGAGGAAACATGCTCTCTCCTGTCTTTTCTTACAAGGGTACTAATCCCATCATGAGGGTCCCACCTAATTGCCTCTTAAAGGTACCATCTCTAAATATCATCACATTGAGGTGTAAGCTTTATGAAATGAATTTTGAAGAACACAAACATTTGGTCCACAGCAAACAAATAGAAGTGATATGAGGGATAAAACTAGAAAAGGAGGTGTATTCAAAATGTGGAAAGCCTATCATGTCAAGCTCAGTGGTTGGTTTGTTTCTCAAGTAACAGAGAGTCATTGAAGTTTTTTTAGTGGTAGTACTGAGTCAATCAACAATATATGTTGAGGATCTATTTGAAGTACAAAGGATGGGTTATCTGAGGCATAATGACTTAACAGTAGAGAGGCAGAAGTGAAAATTTAAGAAAAGAGTTGACCCAAGTTATTTGAATGCTGGAATCCTCAAGACAGGATAATCAGGTAGAGCTATTTTGTGTTGCAGATAATAAATTATAATTTGTCACAATTATTAATAGTAATGCTTTCCATTAGCTAAAACTATTGTTAAAAATTGGAAATAAATAACTAGAATTCTGCATAGCAGTATTTCTATAACTTTAGGTCAGACAATTTTATGATATTTCTTTTAAATGCATGTGCTTGGGATTCAAAGCAAAAACTGTCACATCTTATTCATATTTTTGGAAAGCATTAAAAACTAAAATATTACTTCTAAGAATATTAAAATTTTAAATCTTGAAGCAAAAATCCATATTTCAAATTTGAAACTTTGTTTTATAAACTTCTACAACTTTATTTTTAACCTTAAACAATCTTAACAGTTTTTATATTTTGAGATTATTTTATACCAAACACAGGAAAGTAAAAGTTTGAAAATATGAATTTTAAGAAAAAAATTAAAGATTGAGGGTGTGTATCCTGAGCTCTGCTTACATCATGATACATAAATATAAACATGAATATAAAATTTCTCTTTCTCTCTACATGCAAATACCTCCAGAATTCTAGTTAAGAGATTTTAAGGGAATAAATGAGATGAAGAGATAATAGGTACCAAAGTATGTGCCCATTTAGGGTATACACAAAAAAATTATCTCCTGAGGAGTATATTAAGGATCCATTTGAACAGGAATCATGGATGATTATGATGAATCTATTTAGAGAGATTAATTGAGTCAGTATGCTCCTTGAGCTTTTGTTATATTTAAAAATTAATAATTTTATTCTAAAATTATAAAATCACTAATATATTATGCATTTTTTGCTATCTGAAGATTTTAATATTCTTCTTTTTAATTAGGATATATGTACTTTTCTATATAACATACCAGCTAACTGCTTAAAGGAATCTGAAGCAGCTATACAAGTTAGCTTACCAAATGAAACAATAATCTGCTAAACTTCAGAAGTAAACAAAGAGTGGTAGTGAAATAAATTGCAAAATTGGCAAGTCTTTCTTTCTTTGCTCTTTTTGACATGTGATTCTGATGCTCTTCCCAATAAGACATAGAGTCTTTTTTTCCACCACTTTAATCTGGCTTGGTACTTGCGTTGGCTGTAGGAAAGCTGTGTCAGTTTTGAGCCCAGGAACTCAGACCATGCATCATTCCCCCCTGCTGCCTGAGCCTAGGGACTCTCAGACCATGCATAGTTCCCCCCTGCTGCCTGAGCTTTCCAGAACTATGTGAATGTTCTCTGGCTGGCTGCTAGAAAGGAGACCATGTGCAACTAAATCCGATATGGACCAGCCATTGCTCATTCACCTTGGAAGCTTCCTGCAGAAACTCAAGTGAAGAAATCCACAGTTGTGCCCAAACTACTGGCCTACAGAATCGTGAGCTCTATAAATGTTTGTTTAGGACCACTAGGTGTGGGGATATTTTGTTTACATAGCAATAACTCATTGCTAGACATGATTTTTTTAAGTAACTATGGAATAGATTTCTTTAAAGAAGGTCTTTTTTAAAAAAATATTTCTTTTAGTTGTAGATGAACACGACACCTTTATTTTATTTATTTTTATGTGGTGCTGAGAATCAAACCCAGTGCCTCACACTTGCTAGACAAGTGCTCTACCACTGAGCTACAACCCAGTCCTAAAGAAGGTATTTTTAATTTCAAGATTAGTAAATCCAGTAGCAAATAGAGGAACATTATAAAAATATATTTTAAATTTTTAAGACAAAAAAAAAAAATCCGAGAGCTCTCTTGCTAAATAACCTCAAAGTTGTTAGTTGGAAATATATTTATATATTAGTTGGAATTATATGTGTATATTTTTCTGATTTCTTAATTACATACTGAAATTCACATTTAAAACACTTTTCATCTCTCAGTAATGATTGTTATGGTTCCTGTTTTAGTAATTTACAAAGGATGTAGAGTTATGCATCACTTAACAATAGGAATACGATCAAAGAAATGTATCACTAGCCACCAATTTTGCCATTGTGTGAATATTGTAGAGTATACTTACACAAAACTAGATGGGACAAGTCAATCACTTAACATGGTCTCTTTATGTAGTAATAAGTAGGAATATATTGCAACATTATAACATAGCAATTAAAAGTATAGTATAGTAAATACATAAACTAATAAGTCATTTATTATCATCAAGTGTTATGTACTATACATAATTATATGTTCTATGCTTTTTAAAATATATACATATATATACATATGTGTGTATCTATCTATATATATTCAGTTGTTGATAGACTTTTATTTAATTTATTTATATGCAGTGCTAAGAATCGAACCCAGTGCCTCACACATGCCAGGCAAGTGTGCTACCACTGAGCCACAACCCCAGTTCCTGTGCTATGCTTTTATGCAACTAGCAGCTCAGGTTTGTTTTTACCAGCATCATTCAAATAGGTGTGTGAAGCATTGTTCTGCAGGTCACCAAGGTACAAAGACTCTAGGCAACAGGAATTTTTCATCCCCTCTATAATCTATGGGACCAGGACCACTATTGCTCATATATGTAGGCTGTCATTGACCAAAATGTCATTATCTGATTATATCAAAGTGTAAAATCAGTTTTTTATATTTAAATATGGTAAACCTTTATTTAGAATAAATGAAAAAAATCTTTAGATCATTCAAATTAATCAATTAGCTGATAAGGGCAGTGATACTGTAATAAAATGGCAAGTTCTGATCCTAATCTTAACAAATTATGAGTTAACCATTGGCTCATTCTCCCGCTATTGTTCCTTTCATGAAAGAAAGAGAATGAAGTCGTAGAGAGTGACTATTAAGGTAAGGTGAGCTTGTACATCTGCAAGTACTTCAAAAGGCAGAGCTGGGTGCTGTGGTGCCTGTCTGTAATCCCAGCTACTCAAGATTCAGAGACAGGAGCCTCACAGGTTCAAGGCTAACCTCAGCAACTTAGCAAAACTCTGTCTTAAAGTAAAAAATAAAAAGGGCTCAGTGGTACAGTGCCTCTGGGTTTAATCCCAAGTAACAAATTTTTAAAAGATGATAAAGTACTATGTAAATGTAAGAATATATCTATGCCATCAAGGGAATATATTCTCTTCTGGCTACATAAACACAGAGAAATGAGAAAAAGATTACCTAGTTATAAACTAACCACTTTATTTTGTGAGATACAGAAGGCACTTAGCTGTCCTCCCCTGAGAAGCTGAGAGGAGATCATTTGATGGTTTCTCCAAGCACTTCACAATCAATCTCACATTTCATTAATCAACCATGGGCATTTAAAAAGGCCACCTGTCTTCTCCTAGGTGTGGCTTAAAATGAAAAATGCTGCCCTAGATGACTATTTTTTCTGATTAATCTGAATATTTACTACAGTATTTCTTAGTCAAGAAACGCTTATAAAAACATTGTGTTCAGTAATGACAACAAGGGGGAATGCAGAGAAATGGAATAAGGGAAGAAACAGAGAAACTTGGGAGGGGAGGAAAGTGTACAGCAGCAGTAGCAACTTCAAATGCGTATCTTCTGGTAACTCAAGTTTTTTTTGTTTGTTTGTTTGTTTCAGGGAAGAGCAGAAAACCCTTTGTTAACTTTATGGATTTCATGAAGAATGAATTTTTTTGTTTATTCTTTAGTGAGTCTGTCAGAGTTCAGATGACGTGCTATGTCTATGTGGGTTATTTTTCTTTGTTCTACAGTATGTTTGTACACAAAGCTGCATCTCTAACCCCAACCAGCTTTAAAAGCATGTGCTGTGAGTCCTGGTTGGGAGTCTGGTGGGGACTGTTGTGGAATAAGCATTCATACAAAGATCTAAAAAGTCTGTGAGTCCAAGGTAGCTCTTATTCATTCATTCATTCTCCTTTTTTTTCTTCCCTCCCTTCCTTCCTCCCTTTCACCCTTTCAGCTTAGTAATGCTCAAAATTCTTCAATCCCTTTAATTGAGGTGAGTCCTTTAGGACACACAAAATACACTCTGGACACACAAAAAAATAGCACTTCAAATTAAAATACTCCAGGAAAGTTCACAGAAATTCATTCTAATAATTGCTTAGGTAACCACTAATAAACCCCTTCTGAAAGTGGGATACCAGACAGGGGGCAGACTCAGGAGATCATTACTTAACCTCATGGAGAAATGAGAGGAGGATAATGACAATAAGAGAATACCTCTGATTTTGATTTCAAAGATGGACACAGTAGATTTTTACTGATCAGGTTTGGGCAAGACATCACTCCACCTGGGAGGTAATGTGGTTGGATCAAATACACCATTTCCAATACAAGAAGAGACAGACGCTCATGGGAAATGTGCTTATAATTGTCATGGATCAGCCAAGCCATGTTGGTTGAGAGTTTGTATACTCCAGTTGTGGCACAGCCCAACCTTCAAATCCAATGGATTAAAAGTTTGCTTTCAGTTACATAGAGTACTTTCCATTTATTTTGTGAAGGATAATCAGAGCAGGGGAAAAGAAAAATCAAATCACAAATTGGTCTAAAAGGTTAAATCGCCAGCAGAGGATTAAAAGGCAATGGAAGAGAAGCTCCTCTGAGAACATTTGGTGTGAAATGACCTGGAACAGATCTTCTTACTCACAATAACCAATTACTGTCTACACTGCACTCTCTTCTAGCAGATAGTATCAGCAATAGCAGTTACTGCAGGATTCAATCATTTTGGCAGACGCCAGGATGTGCGCTGGGTGCTGATCCTGGTTGGCATATGAGTGGAATATTCTTCTCACATATAACTGAAGAACAATTTCAAGTCCAAGATGTGGCCACCCACAGAAATAAATCAAAACCAAACAAAAAAAAAAGACTGTCTTTGTTAAAACTTTGATAACTGGATTGTATCTATCCTTTCTTGTGGCAACTCTAACAGCAGCCAATTAGAAGAAAACTCTAGCCTCCCTATTGTATCTGAGCAGTGATCTACAGGGTAATTACATGAGCCCTATGGTGAAAGTTTAGCTAACAAGCTTCGCAGGGTGAAAAATTTATTATTTTGCTTGTGGCAAGGTCTTGAAATGAAATCGAAAAATGAATTCCATGTATTCTGTGGTTGAATTAATACAACCATTTGAAACTATAATTCTGCTTGTGAAAGGAAAAGGCCATTTTCATTCACATCTTGTGATGTCTTGCCAATTTTTCATTTAACTCCACACTGCAACTTTATGTAAAGCAAAGACTGTAGAGTAATATCTAGACTGCCACTGGACCTCAAAAGGAAATGATTAAAGTAGACCCCAAGGAATTAATCACCTCTGCCTATATAATAAAACCCTACATGCCATTTTTGTGTACATTGACATATTTTGAACCACATCAGAAAGTTCATCTGACAGAAAATAAGCAACAGTTTTCATTAAATTAGTTTTAAAAAGTTGGGGGGGAATGGAAATATGTTTCCTTCACCTCAAAGTCCTTATAATTCACATAGAAAAATTGCCTTGCCCTAAAACGTGGTTTGATACACAGGTAGCAGTTCTGTCTGAAGGTACTTTGGCCTTATTAAAAGGTCAAGTAAGAAGCTAAAGGTTAAATCTGCATTCTCAAATTGGGTAGTGTCAAAATAAAACCATTCTACTCTTGAACCCCAAATGCCTCTACTGAAAAATGGGGAAAACAATACCAAAATTACCGTAGGAAATCAATGGCATAAATTTCACAACCTCTTAAAGTTAAATATGTAGTCAAATTATTGATGAAGAGGTGTTCTTTTATCACTTAATAAACACAATATTCTTGTAATTAAAAAAGGAAAAAACAAGTAGTCATCTTTTTCATCTTATAACTACATCATGTCTCATGCTAGAGTTCTCTAGATAACTGTAATCAATAATGAAAAATGTATAGACTCTGTATTAATATACAAGAAAGAATTCTTTGAATAACTTACATGACACAACTATGTTCTGAAAAAGAAACCTTACCATATTGTTCAGGTTTTAATTAGTCTAAGGATAGATACCTTAGTCAATAGACCAATCATTAAGTTTGCCAAAAGCATGTAAAATGACCTGCTGTTGGAAATCTCCCCAGTTGAAATTTCTTTGTAATTAGATACTAACAGATTCATCAATCTGCTCTTCTGAAGAGTTTGATAAGTCATGGAGAAAGGCCTTCACAGTAGTAATGCAGGAGCTGAGGAAACTACTTAGTGATGTCCATAAACAGAGATCCTAGGCAGGAGAGCTCATAAAAATAAAATCAGAAACAGAAAGCACCAGGCAAAAGAAATTGGAACTTATAGATGAGCTGAGCAGAGCCTCAGAAAGGAGTGGAAGTATGAGGTAGGAGGTAGTAAGAGAAAAGGAAGTAATGTGCAACAGAGTATGGCATTACTTCCTGATGCTGGAGGGCCAAGGTAACTAGACTCAAAAAACAAAACAAAACAAAAAAAAAAACTCCAACATTTAAACCATGTCTGATTGAGTCTTTCCATATGGTTTTTGAGCCAACTGCCAATTTCATTACTGGTTTTCCTTCTCTTCATATAGTAGGCTATAATCCCCATAAATTGAAGCAATTCCTCCATTGTCTATAACCTGAAAATGCTTAGTGCGGCACCAAAGAACCTTGACAGTGAGATCCATGTTATCTACCTCGAAGACATTCATCTATATGTGGCCCAGACATTAGTGTGTGGCTCTTCCAAGACTCTTGGAAGAAGAAAAAAATGCCTTATTTTCAGTTAAATTTAAAAACATAATCATTGCAACATCAAATATCTAATCCAATAATCTCTAACCTTAAAATATCTAATAAATTCTGAATTGACCCTTCAGAATATGGCCCTTGCCCTTGTTTTCTTTATTGTTTTACATTTACATGTTTTCTTTATTGTTTACATTTTGAAGTCAAACCACAACATTTTAATGACTGGCAGAAACAAGTCAAAACAATTAAGACTTTAAACCCAATTTCCTGAACTTAAAAAATTTGACAATTATTCAGAAGCAGTCTTTTCAGACAAGTAGTCATCTTTTCCATCTTACAGCTACATCTAATTCATTCTCAGTGCTTGCTTCCCAAGGGTAAGAAGAAAAAAGCATTTCAGAGGGTAAATGTGGAATAAGGTTGAGGAACCTTCATGTTATTTAAATGCTCACACACACCCAGACCACAGATGTGCATGCACACACACTTGCGTGCTCACACACTGTTTTACTTCATTTGCAACCACAAAAGGAGGAAGATTTGGTTGCCTTTATTATCTATCTGTCAAATGATGCAGAATGAGAAGTTTAAATGTTTTGTTCAAGGTCCTAGAACAAGTCAGGGGAAGTGGGAGTAAAATTTAGGTGTCTCCCAGCACATAATCCATTCCCCTCTGTGGGTGCCTCACTCTTCAGTCTTTCCTATTAACACCATGAGACTGGTGGAAGGATTTCATAGATTAACTTGTGGCAGTATAGATTTGAATATGTCTAGATATTTGAAAGGTCAAATGAGAAGATATTAAGAAAAATGGAAGGTATTAGAATGTAGCTTCATGGAAAAGGTAAAAGATTATGGTCTCAGAAACTCCCATTCCTCCACTCCTTATATAATGCCCATTGTGAAGCAGGCTGCACATTCTTCAGTAGATTAACTATGTCTCATGACTTGCAGCCTCAATCCCAAGGCCGTCAATGGTCGGCTTGGCCTCTTTCTAATTCATTCTCAGCGCTTGCTTCCCAAGGGTAAGAAGGAAAAAGGATTTATTAACAGAAAGAGAATAGAGTATTCTTTTCACAAAGATGTGACTGTGTAGATATAGAACACCACCCAGGCATCACAAATAACTATCGTGAACTGATGATGAGAAACCTTAGGAATCAAAATAAAATGCGAAGCTACCATTCTAGAAAAAAAAAAATTGCAGAATAGTTTTTTTTTTAAATAGACACCAAGCATGAATTTTTCATTACTCTTGAAAGCAGCAATATAGATTTTTTTAGCAGATGAATTCTATTGTGAAAATTTTACTGTCTTTCAAATACACAAATGCAGAAAAGAGTTAATTTATTTTGTGGGAGACTGAAGATTGCTCCTTGAACATTTGAATACTAAAGATACCAGATGTTTCTGAAAATTTCTACTGAATCAATCTGTGGTTCAGTGCACCTTCCTTGGACCACGCTAGTACAGGGTGAGCTGTTTGCTGTCTACATATGCTGTAACGCTATCAACTTGCACCCTACCTGCCACCAACCTGGAGATTGCCCTCATTCCCCCTGTCATTGGATCCTGGGTCTTTTTCTAAAGATTCATAAAGGATAATTTGAGACAGACTTTTATGTCTAAAATCATCTTTATTTTACCTTATACTATTGCTATCAGTTACCCTAGATTAGATATATCATTAAGACATTAAGTTCCAAGCATGCAACTCTGTGAATATTTCAATAAATGGACACAGGAACACCTAGATATGGTTCAAAAACATAATGTAGAGTTTCTGTTTATTATAATAATATTATTTAATATTATTATTATAAAGTTACATTATATACTCTATGTTATATTTAAGTTTTTATAGATGTTGCACATCTGGGATGATGGGACAAAATGGGTGATAAGGCTGCATGACATCACAGCCTATTTAGATATGGGCGCTTGGGTCCTGTTTCTGATTTTATCTCTATTTTTTGCCTTTAACCAGTACTTCCTGGGAGACCCCAAATTTATTTTTCATACTTTCTGTTCAATTTTCTATATTTGTTATATTACACTCCCTACAATTTTCATGTTTTCCTTTTTAGTACTTTTTAATAGCAGCTTAACCATCTGTTCTTCCTCTGTGTGTACCTTTTCTCTCTCTTTCTGATGAGATTAATAATTTCTTTCAAATCCTCTTATAAATATAGTTTCAGCATTTTTTTCAAATTGTATATCATTATTCTTGTTTGCTTTAGTGTCTGACTTCAATCTATAGAACTTTCTTAGTGGCTGGCCCTCCTTGAATTACCAGGTAATTTGATGGGCAATTTAAGTACCATCACTTGTCAATTAATTTATTCAAGAAATATTTATGTACTGGGCTTTATGCATAGATTCGAATGGGCAGTGGTCCCAGCTGGGGAGGTTTTTACCCTAGGGGCATTTGGTGGTTACTTCTGGAGACATGTTGGTTGTCCTAACAAGAAGTGGGGGAAGCACTACTGGCCAGAGATGCTGCTAAACATGGTACACTGGACAGAAGAGTCCCAACCATATGGAATTATCTAGCTCAAACTGCTATTATCATCAAGGTTGAGACACTGAAATAAAACCTCATGGAAATAATTACCAATTAAAATTACAGTAATCTGATTTCTCATACCCATGCAGCTTCAGCTCCTCTGATATTTGTTCCTTGATTCCTTTTGATTTTATCAGAAAATGGGACCTCAATTGCATTGCCATTAGCTTGCTATATTTTCTATAGGATATTTTGTCTCAAAAGGTGAAATTTTTATTTTATTCTTCAGAGTAAAAGATTCCTCTCTTATAGGTAGAAATCAGCTAGAGCATTCAGCAGGGAGCATCCACAAGGACAAACCAAGATGACCTGCCCCTGCCTGGGAACACCTGCCAGAAATTGTCCTAGGGAGTATCTGTGGTCTGAGCAGTGGTGCTTACAGATGAAAGAGGAGGCAGTTATTCCCCTAAAGAAAGCCAGCTCTTCATCGGAGTATGAATGCCTACATTATCTTTTGTGAATCAAAGGATTGATTTCATTGTGCCCAAAGCTTAAAATAGATGCCACAACTGGAGACTTCTAAAGTTGTTTTACTTTCTGGAGAACATCTCATAGGAAAAAAGTTTATTTGTGGAAAAACATAGTTTTCTTGAGTCACAAAAGATTTAATGTGTGAGGGATTTGTTATACCAGAGACCAAAAATACTGTAACTGAATTCATCTGCCATAAAATTGTACAACTACTTTCAAATATAATGAAAAATTCATAGCTCAGGATTTTTTTTCTTCTTTAACAGAGTTGGTATCGTTTTCAAGTAGACTGGGAAGGCATATGCTCTACATTATCTTCAATTTTAATGTGGAAGTAGAAAAGGGTTTTATTTTTCTGTGAAATTGGATGATAGTTTCATTTTTACCTAAGTGTCTCTTCATCTCTCTGTCCTGAACAAACTTCCCCTGCTATCTCACCTTAGTTTATATGGGTTTGTCTTTCTCATTCCGACTTTCAGGCCATAGGTCTCATTCACAGGCTGTGAGTGTATGTACATGCACATGTTCTGGACAGGAGAAGGAAATGCATTAGTTCTAGGATTCTAAAAGAACCAGCAGCTACATGCTAAAAATTCATAGCCTTGACCATGTTTCCCTATTTCTCCTGGATTTTAAAAGAGAGGCTTATTAGATTGACTGATGTTCACAGTACTGCCGGTAATTTTGAAAATAGCATAGTTACTTTTTTTTTAAAGAATACCTCAATTAAAGTAAATACTTCTACAATTATATCATTCATATTTTGGCCCATTTTCTAACATCACTGTTAAAATGAACATGAAATTACCTTCTACTCTCTTGTCTGAATCTTTATCTTTCCATCCTGAATGTATTACTAATATTGTGATGGCTATGACCCATTAAAATATGATAAGAAGCAGTCGATTTTTTCCCAACAGAAGAGATATTTAAAACAACACAATGAATACTTAGGCAAAGCTATTATTTTTTCTAAGTTAAGCAAGAGAGTTGCCAGGCCAAGTAGGAAACAAAAAAATACAAGTGAGCGCTTGTGTTCTAGTTCAAAAGTACTTAAACACTTGATCGCTGCAAAATTTAAGTTACTCCTTTGAAGTAACTACTGGGACCTTCAGTAACTCGAGTAATACACCTTTCCTTAAGATCTTTTGGCACTTAAGGAAACAAGAACATTTTCCTCAAACATAGTTTTCAACAAGGCTCAGTTAAAATTTTCTATAAAATTAATGACAATATGATTCTAAAAATTCCTTTTGTATAACTAGCATCACTTGCAGTCATTTTTGAATGGCAAGACATCTTGTTTTCCCTTTCCAGGACTTCTTCTTTATCATTCCCCACCCACAGAGAAGTGACAGGCAAGCCAGTTACCTGGGTCCCATGAGTTGTCAACTGAACCAATTGACACTGCATTTGATTTAATTAATTTTATAGAATTTGTGTCTATTATTTCTCCAAATTTTTGATATTAAGCTCAGCATTTGTGACTGCTTCCTGTAAGGATTCTGGAATAAGTGCTTTGTAAATTCCAAGGCAAGCAACGGAAAAACTAAGCAAAAATCCTGAAAGAGCAATGGAGGATCTTAAGCTATTTGATCATTCTCTGGGAGAAGTGGTTTACTGAATACCAAAGTGGGTGGGAGAAGTTTTCTAGAGATAGTGAGTTCAGTTGGCAGCAAAAGCTCTGATATCCTGCAGAAAGTCCTGGAAGAAAGGACATGAAAGAAAGATCATATTTGCTTTTCTGATAGAAATAATGTAATGTCAAAAGCACCGACTCTGGAACCAAACATCTCAGGTTCAAATCTCATGTCCCCCACTTAACAAATTATACAACCTCAGGCAAGCGACTTTACCACTCTTAGCTCAGTTTTCTCATCTGAAATGCCAGGATAACAATAGTATCTATGCAGAAAGTTCTTCTGAGAATTAAATGAAGTAACATACATAAAGTGTTCAGAACCATGTTTGGCACACAACACAAGGTGATGGGCAAAAGAAAGAACCAGGAGGCCAGTGGAGAGATGGAGCTGAACCCAGTTACAAACCCTGGCACTGAGGCTACTTACTGTGTGAAGAACAGCAATATCTTCAGCAAGACAACACACCATCTACCTCTACCTCAAGGCTAGGTAAACCCAACAAGTTTTAGCAACTTTCTTTAAAGGTGTGAGGCTGCAGTAATTTGGTTTATTTTTATTTTAAGTGGCAGGGTTTGGGGAGGTCTTCCTTCCTTCCTTCCTTCCTTCCTTCCTTCCCTCCCTCCCTCCTTCTTCTTTCTTTCTTCTCTCTCTCTCTCAAAAA